>NW_027489178.1:0-80046 GCF_050948215.1 Halictus rubicundus | reverse complement strand
GGCGATATCCAAGGAGATCGCCAACGCAACACCGCCCCCCTCCGTACAGGCCCCCGAGAGAGCCCTCACCCGCCGAATTGCGTCGACGGTGGAGAGACCCCCCCGGAAGCCGAACTGCGCCTCGCTCAGATCGGGGACTCCTCCCCCCGACAGGTGCCGGACGAGGCGTCCAACGAGAACGCGCTCGAACAACTTCCCCGCCTCGTCCAGCAAGCAAATTGGCCGGTACCCGGAGGGCGAGTCCCGGGACTTGCCCGCCTTTGGAAGGAGGACCAGCCTGCCCGACTTCCATAGTGGGGGGAACACTCCCTCCCTCAGACAACTGTTGAACAGCCGCCTGAGTTCGGGAGCGAGCCCCCCCTCCAATGCCAAGACCAACGCGCGGCCCGACACCCCGTCAGGACCCGGGGCCTTGCGGCCCACCCGACGGGCCCTGGTCACCGCCTCCCCGAGCTCGCCGGCTGACACCTCCCACTCCGCGGACCAGGAGAGAGGCTCCTGGCCCGGATGGAGGCGGTGTCGCTGTCCCCCCTCACGCGGGAAGAGAGACGTCACCACCTCCTCGAGTAAGGGAGGGTCCATCGATTCCGTCAGTGGGGGGGCCCACGCGCGCAGCTTGCTCATTACAAGCTTATACGGGCGCCCCCACGGATCCGCGTCCACCGTGCCGACGAGCTCCGACCACGCGTCCGCCTTGGCCTTCGCGATGGCCCTCCGGAGAGTCCCGAGCGCGGCTCGGTACTCCCCGTGGAGCCTCGCCTCCTCGTCGTCGCGCCTCCTGCGCGCTCGGCCATACTGGCGCCGCGCGGCATTGCAGGCACGCCGAAGCTCTGCAATGCCCGCGGACCACCAGTACGCCGCCCTTCTATGGTCGGACCGGCTCCGGGGCACCGCGGTGTCGCACACCGCCGTCATCACCTCCCGGAGCCGCTCCGCCCCGCGCGCCGGTGCCCCCCCAGCCGGCTGGGGCCCCCCCCACGTTACCGCGGCGACAGCGGCCCGGAACAGGTCCTCGTCCGCCCTGTTCCACGCCCATCGCGGCCGTCGGTCCACCTGGCCGTGCCGGGAATCCCGCGCGTAGAGGGCGGCGGGCCACACGTCCATGACTATGGGCGTGTGGTCAGAGGCCAGCTCTAGTTCTTCCGCCACCCTCCATCCCGACACTCGGCGCACGGCCGACGGCGTCCCCCATGTCAGATCGACAATAGAGACACCCTGCGGCCGCACGCACGTCGGCGTGGATCCCCGGTTAATCAACCGGAGATCCAGGCCGGACGCCCAGTCTAACACCTCGCTTCCCCTAGTGGTCGTCCTGGGACTCCCCCACGATACCGCGTGGGCATTGAAGTCTCCCAGGACGAGAACCGGACGGGCGCTGCACCGCGCGATGCAGCTACTCAGCCCGCCCAGGAACCCCCGAAAATGATCGAGGCCACGGTTCGGCGAGATATAAACTCCGACGACCGCGATGTCCCCCCACCGCACCGCCACGAATCCCTCGCCTCTCTCCAGAAGGGAGATCGACGGGGACCCGCGGCGGCCCTCCGCCACTATGGCGACGGAGCCGGCCTCGTCCCCCACCCAGAAGGGGTGATCGGGAACGGAGTACGGCTCCGCCGCCACTGCCAACCCAGTCCCCCGCTCGCGCACGGCCTGGACAAACAAGTCCTGGGCCGCACGCGAGTGGTTGAGGTTCGCCTGCAGAACCGGAATAGGCCTGAAAACAGCCTACCCTGACATTTGCTCTGCAGGCTCCCCCCCCTGGTGGGACTGGGCCCCCGGTGTAGTCGGCTGCTGCTGCGCGGGTGCAGCCGCCGACTTTTCCCCTCTTCCCTTCACCGCCGCGCGACCCCTCCTCGGAGCCGGGGCACACGCTTTGGCCCCGAACCTGTGGTTCGAGGGCCTCCCCAGATCCGCGCAGAGCGGGCATCTGGGGGCAGCCCCACAGGCCGAGGCGCGGTGCTCGGTCGCACCGCACCGATAGCACCTCGCGCTCCTGTCGACCGTGCTTTTACAGGTCGACCGCGTGTGCCCCGTCTCCAAGCAGCGGAAGCACTGAAGGGGTCGCTCCCTCAGTGCCTCCACCCGCGCCGAGGACCAGCCGACCAGCAGCCGGCCCCCCGCCACCACCTTCCTGACGGCCGCGAGGGGGCCCTGGGCCCAACAGGAGCCCAGCACCCGCTCAGAGGCGGACCTCCGGATCTCTCCGACCCGGAACTCGGCCTCCGAGCACCCCCCCGCAGCCGCAAGTGCCGCCGCGACCTCCCTTGCGCTAACCGAGTCGTCCAGGCCAGCGACGCGCAACTCGCCTCGCTTGACGGCCTGGACGACTTTAACCCCAGTCCCTTGTAAGGCCTCAGAGACCCTCGTGGAGAGGGCCCGTGCCTTCTCTTGGCCCTCCGGGCCCTTTACCTCCAGGAGGATCCCCCCCGTCTTGGTCCTCCTGGGGAGCACCCCCGACTCAATCCCCAGCGCCTTGAGGTCTATTGCCTCTCTGGCCCTGGCGATCACTCCCGCGTAGGTGAGCTTACAGCTCTCGGGGATCGTGATCGCCACGGCCCCGGACTTGGGGGCGCGCCCCAGGGCAACAACCCTCCCACTTGACGGCTTCGCCGTGATCGCGCCGGCCCCCTTTCGCGTGCCGACCGCCGAACCCCCGGTCGCCGTCCTCCGTTTCGCCGAAGCAGCGGCCGCCGACTCGGCGGCGAGGGCTATGGCCGCCCTCTCCTCCGCCGCTGCCCGCCTCCTCTCCGCCTTCCTCGCGGACCTCGACTTCGCCACCGACCAGGAGGCTGGGTCGACCGGCGGCGGGATGTCCACGGGTGGCACCACCCCGGCGCTGGACACCACCACCGGCCCAGTCCTCCTGGTTTCGACCACCGCCGGCGGAGAAGCCACCGGCGGGGCATCGCGCGTCCCTCCCCCCCTGCCCTGGAGAGCCGGAACCATCCCGGCCAGGATTGCCCGGAAACGATTCTCCATTCTCGTTTCCAGCTCGGCATTCCTGGCCGCCACCATCGCGTCGACGCGGAGGAGAAGGGCTTGAGGGTCCAGTACCCCCGCCCCCTCCGCCGCCCGCGTCGCCGCTTCCGCCGCCGGTCCCGTCCCCGCGGTCCCGCCTGAGGAGGCGGAGGGTACCGCCCCAGGGGCCGTCTTTCCCGCGACCGCCCGCTTCTCCGCCCCCGCGACGCGAAGCCTCGCCCGGAGGTCCTGTACCTCCTTGGCGAGGGCCTCGGTCTGTTGGCGGAGACGGGCGACCTCCTGGCTATTGCCCCACGCCGTGCCAGTGTATGCCCGCTGCACCAGCGTAGTGCAATAGGCCCTGGCCAGCGCGGAGCAATCCCTGAGCTCCTTGGCAAAATTGCCCTTGAGGCCCCTGGAGACGGTGGAGACGCCCTCCACACGTCTCATCGCGTCCTCCACCTCCTCCGCCAGCTGCGCCGTCGGCAGCTTCCCCGCGGACTCCATTAGCTCCGCGATTTTGTGGAGCTGGCCCCTCTCGGCGCGGTCGCTGAGCACCTGCTCAGCACCCGCCCCCGAGGAGCCCTCCTCAGGGGTCCCCCCGACGACCCTCCCGCTGCGCGTCTGCAGCCCCCCTCCTGCCACGGACGGCTCCAGCCGGGGCCGCTTCCCCGTCGGAGCTCCGTCCGCCCCCCGCATCTCGGCTCCCGCGCGCGACACGCCCGCGTCCGAGTCTCCCGAAATCTGTGATGACGTTTCCGTCACCACAGCTTCGCTGGTAGTATTTACCTCCGAAGGGGCCCAGTGGTCCACCACCTTCGGCTCGCAGTCGTTGGATAACGACGCGCTGTGGCCTGCTCGCCCACCAACAGTCGCGCCGGTACTGGGGTATCCCTCCCCTGCACCGTAAACTAAACTCTTTTCCTTTGTGCCGTCCATGTCAATTTTGTGAATCACCCAGCCTTGCCCTGGTCCGTCACCGAAAATCCCGTCCCAACTCGGCAGTTTTTGCCCCTCCGTGCGAACCTTACCGGCAAGGGTGCCCCTACCAGGATCCGAAGATCCCGCCGGCATTGCCTCGCACATCGTCGAGGCTACTTCCTGCCGCGTACCCCCCGCTCCGTTAGCCACCCACAGTCGTGAGTGCCCAGGGACCACCGCGAGGAGGTGGAGCGTGGAGGATTTTAGGAATATGACCGCCACCACTGTGGCATACCTAGCAGTGGATCCGAGTCACCACTGCCAAGCCCATATCCCCTAGGTCCCCAACCCTAACCCTAACCCTAACCCTAACCCTAACCCTAACCCTAACCCTAACCCTAACCCTAACCCTAACCCTAACCCTAACCCTAACCCTAACCCTAACCCTAACCCTAACCCTAACCCTATTTTTTTTTTTTTTTTTTTTTTTTTTTTTTTTTTTTCCGAGGAGGTAATCACTATTACGGATACCCGACCCCTCCCGGGGGGGAGTGGGCCGGGTTATGTGGGACTCCTCGGCTGGTGGGTGCAATGCCGAGTATACCCACTAACTCCTCCCCGTCCGTCCCTAGGCTCCTGGGGGCACCCGTGGTCCGCGCGCGCATGTCTATCCGGTGTGCCCCCGCCTTAGCATTCCTCCCTGGGTGGGGGACGCGGCCTCCACCCTATCCTACTCTATCCGAAGGCGCCACGCAACGGACGACGTGAAGCCTTCCCCCCCATTTAGGCCGCCCGATGGACGTCCGGGCCCCCGCCCGAGACGTCCGACGGCCTCCGGGGACGCCATTGGCAACCGAGTATAAGGAGACCGTCGGTCCCCCGCCTCGAGATCACCAAGGGCGCCCCCGCCCGCGTTAAGGACGCCGCAACGGAGGCACGCCCCCGGGGCGTGCCCTGCGTCTCCTTCTCCCACCCCTTCGGCCGGGATCGTGATTTCGCTCACGACCCCGTTCCGCAGCCTCCTTCTGCAGCATTACCTGCTCGCAGAAGGAGGCGAACCCTCTCCACGCCCCCTCGCCGCCCGCTGCCGCCGAGACGACAGCCGGAAGCGAGAGGTCATGGCCCACTGCGCGCCGCAGAGCACGGCGCTCACCCGCCCACGCTGGACACTCCTCCAGAGTGTGCTGCGCCGTGTCCCGCGACTCGCCGCAGTGGTGACACGCCTCCTCGGCCTCCCGCCCGATGCGACACAGGTACACACCGAAGCAACCGTGCCCGGTCATCACCTGCGTCACTCGGTAGGAGACCCTATGCCCCATCCATCCCCTGTTCCACCGGTCGAACACGGGGAGGATGGCCCGAACGGCCCGCCTCCCTCCTTCCTCCGTCCCGTGAAGGCTTTCGCGCCATTCCCGGGCGGCGGCCCGCCGAGCGCGGCCCCTGTACTCCGCCACATCGAGCGCCACCTGATCCGGAGCCATCCCCCTCCGCTGGAGGTCCCTGGCGTACCCGTGTACGTCCGACAACACGCGGGCCTCCAGCTCGAGGGGGATAAGCCCCGACATCACCATCGCCGTCGCGTAAGAGATGGTGCGATACCCCCGCACGATGCCAATGGCCAGCCTGCGCTCGATTCGGCGCAGCAGTGCTCGCACACCGCTACGCCCCCCGGCCAAGACATCGTACGCCCACACAGGGGCTCCGTACAGGACTAAAACCCGCACCACCACCGCGAACAGGCGACGCACCCGTCCACAGGGTCCCCCGAGGTTCGGGAGAAGACGACCGAGCGCAGCGGTCGCCCTCTCCGCCCGGGGCACTAGCGACTCGATGTGGCGGCAGAAACGCCACAGGCCGTCGAGCTCGAGTCCCAGGTACCGCATCTGGAACCCGACCTCGACCGCTCCCCCCCCCACGGCGATCCAGCACTGGGGAGGCGCCGCCAGCCGGGCCCGGTGGTAAAACCACATGGCCCTGGTCTTAGCGACGGACACCTCTAGGCCCAGAGACCGGATCGCGCGTACCGCGCGCCACGCGCCGCGCTCCGCCAGGCAGACGGCCTCCTTCGTATACCTCCCGGTGGCAAGCACCAACGTGTCGTCGGCGTAACACGTTAGGCTGACACCGGGAGGCATCCCCTCCCGCAGGACGCTGTCGTACGCGAGGTTCCACAGCAACGGGCCCAACACCGAGCCCTGTGGAACCCCCCGCACGACGCTCCTGCGAATCATCCCGTACCGGCCAGGATATTCTATGCTCCTGTCGGAGAGATAGTCCCCGATCACCCTCCTAAGGTACGGAGGCACCTGGTGGAAGACCAGGGCCTCCGAAATTCTATCCCAGGGGACGGTGTTGAACGCGTTGGCGATATCCAAGGAGATCGCCAACGCAACACCGCCCCCCTCCGTACAGGCCCCCGAGAGAGCCCTCACCCGCCGAATTGCGTCGACGGTGGAGAGACCCCCCCGGAAGCCGAACTGCGCCTCGCTCAGATCGGGGACTCCTCCCCCCGACAGGTGCCGGACGAGGCGTCCAACGAGAACGCGCTCGAACAACTTCCCCGCCTCGTCCAGCAAGCAAATTGGCCGGTACCCGGAGGGCGAGTCCCGGGACTTGCCCGCCTTTGGAAGGAGGACCAGCCTGCCCGACTTCCATAGTGGGGGGAACACTCCCTCCCTCAGACAACTGTTGAACAGCCGCCTGAGTTCGGGAGCGAGCCCCCCCTCCAATGCCAAGACCAACGCGCGGCCCGACACCCCGTCAGGACCCGGGGCCTTGCGGCCCACCCGACGGGCCCTGGTCACCGCCTCCCCGAGCTCGCCGGCTGACACCTCCCACTCCGCGGACCAGGAGAGAGGCTCCTGGCCCGGATGGAGGCGGTGTCGCTGTCCCCCCTCACGCGGGAAGAGAGACGTCACCACCTCCTCGAGTAAGGGAGGGTCCATCGATTCCGTCAGTGGGGGGGCCCACGCGCGCAGCTTGCTCATTACAAGCTTATACGGGCGCCCCCACGGATCCGCGTCCACCGTGCCGACGAGCTCCGACCACGCGTCCGCCTTGGCCTTCGCGATGGCCCTCCGGAGAGTCCCGAGCGCGGCTCGGTACTCCCCGTGGAGCCTCGCCTCCTCGTCGTCGCGCCTCCTGCGCGCTCGGCCATACTGGCGCCGCGCGGCATTGCAGGCACGCCGAAGCTCTGCAATGCCCGCGGACCACCAGTACGCCGCCCTTCTATGGTCGGACCGGCTCCGGGGCACCGCGGTGTCGCACACCGCCGTCATCACCTCCCGGAGCCGCTCCGCCCCGCGCGCCGGTGCCCCCCCAGCCGGCTGGGGCCCCCCCCACGTTACCGCGGCGACAGCGGCCCGGAACAGGTCCTCGTCCGCCCTGTTCCACGCCCATCGCGGCCGTCGGTCCACCTGGCCGTGCCGGGAATCCCGCGCGTAGAGGGCGGCGGGCCACACGTCCATGACTATGGGCGTGTGGTCAGAGGCCAGCTCTAGTTCTTCCGCCACCCTCCATCCCGACACTCGGCGCACGGCCGACGGCGTCCCCCATGTCAGATCGACAATAGAGACACCCTGCGGCCGCACGCACGTCGGCGTGGATCCCCGGTTAATCAACCGGAGATCCAGGCCGGACGCCCAGTCTAACACCTCGCTTCCCCTAGTGGTCGTCCTGGGACTCCCCCACGATACCGCGTGGGCATTGAAGTCTCCCAGGACGAGAACCGGACGGGCGCTGCACCGCGCGATGCAGCTACTCAGCCCGCCCAGGAACCCCCGAAAATGATCGAGGCCACGGTTCGGCGAGATATAAACTCCGACGACCGCGATGTCCCCCCACCGCACCGCCACGAATCCCTCGCCTCTCTCCAGAAGGGAGATCGACGGGGACCCGCGGCGGCCCTCCGCCACTATGGCGACGGAGCCGGCCTCGTCCCCCACCCAGAAGGGGTGATCGGGAACGGAGTACGGCTCCGCCGCCACTGCCAACCCAGTCCCCCGCTCGCGCACGGCCTGGACAAACAAGTCCTGGGCCGCACGCGAGTGGTTGAGGTTCGCCTGCAGAACCGGAATAGGCCTGAAAACAGCCTACCCTGACATTTGCTCTGCAGGCTCCCCCCCCTGGTGGGACTGGGCCCCCGGTGTAGTCGGCTGCTGCTGCGCGGGTGCAGCCGCCGACTTTTCCCCTCTTCCCTTCACCGCCGCGCGACCCCTCCTCGGAGCCGGGGCACACGCTTTGGCCCCGAACCTGTGGTTCGAGGGCCTCCCCAGATCCGCGCAGAGCGGGCATCTGGGGGCAGCCCCGCAGGCCGAGGCGCGGTGCTCGGTCGCACCGCACCGATAGCACCTCGCGCTCCTGTCGACCGTGCTTTTACAGGTCGACCGCGTGTGCCCCGTCTCCAAGCAGCGGAAGCACTGAAGGGGTCGCTCCCTCAGTGCCTCCACCCGCGCCGAGGACCAGCCGACCAGCAGCCGGCCCCCCGCCACCACCTTCCTGACGGCCGCGAGGGGGCCCTGGGCCCAACAGGAGCCCAGCACCCGCTCAGAGGCGGACCTCCGGATCTCTCCGACCCGGAACTCGGCCTCCGAGCACCCCCCCGCAGCCGCAAGTGCCGCCGCGACCTCCCTTGCGCTAACCGAGTCGTCCAGGCCAGCGACGCGCAACTCGCCTCGCTTGACGGCCTGGACGACTTTAACCCCAGTCCCTTGTAAGGCCTCAGAGACCCTCGTGGAGAGGGCCCGTGCCTTCTCTTGGCCCTCCGGGCCCTTTACCTCCAGGAGGATCCCCCCCGTCTTGGTCCTCCTGGGGAGCACCCCCGACTCAATCCCCAGCGCCTTGAGGTCTATTGCCTCTCTGGCCCTGGCGATCACTCCCGCGTAGGTGAGCTTACAGCTCTCGGGGATCGTGATCGCCACGGCCCCGGACTTGGGGGCGCGCCCCAGGGCAACAACCCTCCCACTTGACGGCTTCGCCGTGATCGCGCCGGCCCCCTTTCGCGTGCCGACCGCCGAACCCCCGGTCGCCGTCCTCCGTTTCGCCGAAGCAGCGGCCGCCAACTCGGCGGCGAGGGCTATGGCCGCCCTCTCCTCCGCCGCTGCCCGCCTCCTCTCCGCCTTCCTCGCGGACTTCGACTTCGCCACCGACCAGGAGGCTGGGTCGACCGGCGGCGGGATGTCCACGGGTGGCACCACCCCGGCGCTGGACACCACCACCGGCCCAGTCCTCTTGGTTTCGACCACCGCCGGCGGAGAAGCCACCGGCGGGGCATCGCGCGTCCCTCCCCCCCTGCCCTGGAGAGCCGGAACCATCCCGGCCAGGATTGCCCGGAAACGATTCTCCATTCTCGTTTCCAGCTCGGCATTCCTGGCCGCCACCATCGCGTCGACGCGGAGGAGAAGGGCTTGAGGGTCCAGTACCCCCGCCCCCTCCGCCGCCCGCGTCGCCGCTTCCGCCGCCGGTCCCGTCCCCGCGGTCCCGCCTGAGGAGGCGGAGGGTACCGCCCCAGGGGCCGTCTTTCCCGCGACCGCCCGCTTCTCCGCCTCCGCGACGCGAAGCCTCGCCCGGAGGTCCTGTACCTCCTTGGCGAGGGCCTCGGTCTGTTGGCGGAGACGGGCGACCTCCTGGCTATTGCCCCACGCCGTGCCAGTGTATGCCCGCTGCACCAGCGTAGTGCAATAGGCCCTGGCCAGCGCGGAGCAATCTCTGAGCTCCTTGGCAAAATTGCCCTTGAGGCCCCTGGAGACGGTGGAGACGCCCTCCACACGTCTCATCGCGTCCTCCACCTCCTCCGCCAGCTGCGCCGTCGGCAGCTTCCCCGCGGACTCCATTAGCTCCGCGATTTTGTGGAGCTGGCCCCTCTCGGCGCGGTCGCTGAGCACCTGCTCAGCACCCGCCCCCGAGGAGCCCTCCTCAGGGGTCCCCCCGACGACCCTCCCGCTGCGCGTCTGCAGCCCCCCTCCTGCCACGGACGGCTCCAGCCGGGGCCGCTTCCCCGTCGGAGCTCCGTCCGCCCCCCGCATCTCGGCTCCCGCGCGCGACACGCCCGCGTCCGAATCTCCCGAAATCTGTGATGACGTTTCCGTCACCACAGCTTCGCTGGTAGTATTTACCTCCGAAGGGGCCCAGTGGTCCACCACCTTCGGCTCGCAGTCGTTGGATAACGACGCGCTGTGGCCTGCTCGCCCACCAACAGTCGCGCCGGTACTGGGGTATCCCTCCCCTGCACCGTAAACTAAACTCTTTTCCTTTGTGCCGTCCATGTCAATTTTGTGAACCACCCAGCCTTGCCCTGGTCCGTCACCGAAAATCCCGTCCCAACTCGGCAGTTTTCGCCCCTCCGTGCGAACCTTACCGGCAAGGGTGCCCCTACCAGGATCCGAAGATCCCGCCGGCATTGCCTCGCACATCGTCGAGGCTACTTCCTGCCGCGTACCCCCCGCTCCGTTAGCCACCCACAGTCGTGAGTGCCCAGGGACCACCGCGAGGAGGTGGAGCGTGGAGGATTTTAGGAATATGACCGCCACCACTGTGGCATACCTAGCAGTGGATCCGAGTCACCACTGCCAAGCCCATATCCCCTAGGTCCCCAACCCTAACCCTAACCCTAACCCTAACCCCAACCCTAACCCTAACCCTAACCCTAACCCTAACCCTAACCCTAACCCTAACCCTAACCCTAACCCTAACCCTAACCCTAACCCTAACCCTAACCCTAACCCTAACCCTAACCCTAACCCTAACCCTAACCCTAACCCTAACCCTTTTTTTTTTTTTTTTTTTTTATCGTGAGGAAATGTTTTATACATACCCCGGCTCCCTGGGGGAAGCCGGGGTTATGTGGGATTCTCTCCGGGGGGCGGAGCCCCCGGAGACTACCCACTAAAACCTCACGCCCACCTAAGCTACACGGGAGGTGCCTGGATCACGCGAGTACTCAACAGGACACCTCCCAGCTAATACATGCCACCCCGGGGGAGGGGGTTAGCCTCCCCCACTGCCTACTCTATAAGACCCCGGGCGGAGGGACCCGCCCGGTGTCCCCATCCCTGGAGCCTTCGGATTGGGCTTCCCGAGCCCCAGCTCGGTCCACCCACAGCTCCCGGAGTCCTCGTACCCCGCTCGGGGCCGGTGTCCCGAAGGAACCAGCCCCGGCCAGAGCAAGAGGACGCCGCCACCGGAAGGAAGAGCCGTCGGAGGCGCGATCCGGCACGCCCCGACCCTTCCTTTCCCCAAAAACCCCCCACGGTCCCCCTCCCCTATCGGGGGGAGGGGGGACCGACACCCCCCACTAACCGGGAAACTATCCCGGGGGGTGTCGGCCAATCACGGGGGGAGCTACACTCCCCCCGGGGGCCCGGGTCAGCTCGCACCCCGGGCCCCCAAATTCAGCGCCCCCACAGGTGGGGGCGAAACAGGGCGCGGGGATACTCCCCGCGCCAAACCTCCTCCGCCCCCCACTCCCGGGGGCAATGGTTGACGCGGGGGAGACCCCCGCGCCCTCCCATCCCTCACCGCCCCCCTCGTGGGGGGCACACGCCGGCGCGCGGGTCGTCCCCGCGCCCACACCCTCCTCGCGGAGCCCGGGTCCCGTTCCCGGGCCCGCTCGGCGGCCTCCTTCTGCTTGATCACATCATCGCAGAAGGAGGCCACCGCCTTCCACGACCTCACGCTGTCGACCATGTGGTCGACCACGGCCGACAGCGAGAGGTCCCACCCTTCCACCGCGGCTCTAAGGACACGGCGCGGCTCGGCCCAAGCTGGGCACTCCTCCAGAGTGTGCCGCGCCGTGTCGACATCTTCGCCGCAGTGGTGGCACTGCGCCGTCGGCTCCCGCCCCATTCTGTGCAGGTACTCTCCAAAACAGCCGTGGCCGGAGAGCACCTGCGTGAGGCGGAAGGTCAACCTTCCCCGCCTCCCGCACCATATGTAAAATATGGGCAGGAGGGCCCGGACAATCGGACGTGTGGAGGGCGTTAGCAGCGCCCTCCACTCCGATAAACTTTCCGTCCGGGCCTGGCGATTCTGGCCCTCGAGCTCCTCCTCCTCCTCGCGCGTGAGTTCCACCCCCGGCGGGCGGCGGAAGGAGCGGGCGATGTGGTATAGCTTCGCCCGCTCCGCCGCCACCACAGTGAAGGGTGGAATCACGGCGAGGAGTCCCGCCGCCTCGGTGGAGATGGTGCGGTACCCCCGTATGACCCGCAAGGCCAGCCGCCGCCGCACTCTTTCGAAGAGTTTGCGGCTAGGCGTGCTGGCCTCGAGCGAGCGGTGCCATACGGGGGCCCCATACAGGGCTATAGACCGCACCACCTCCACATAGAGGCGGCGTACTTTCAAATCCGGCCCCCCGACATTCGGCAGCAGCCGCGCCAATGCGGCTGCCGTCCTCTCTAGTCGGGGGGCGAGGAGCTCGAAGTGTCCATCAAATCGCCAGCGGCCGTCTATGATCAGGCCCAGGTACCTCATCCTGGGCCCGATCGCGACGGAGGTTTCAGCGACACGAATCCGGAGATCTTGACCACGGGGTAGCCGCCACACCCGAGGCGAATACAACCAAATCGCCTCGGTTTTTGTGGCGGCCACGGTCAACCCCATTCTCCGGATTCGCCCGACCACGCAGTCCAGGGCGGCCTCTCCGAGGTGCCTGGTCCTCCTCCAATCCTCCCCCTCGGCATAAACCAGGGTGTCATCTGCATAGCAGATGACACCCGTATCCGGGGGGAGGACAACCCGCAGCACCGCGTCGTACGCCAAGTTCCACAGGAGCGGTCCTAGGACCGACCCCTGTGGAACGCCGCGGTGCGTCTCCCTCGAGTGCACGACACCATACCGGCCGGTAAACACCACCTCTCTGTCGCGGAGATAGTCGCCGACCACCTCCCGGAGATAAGGGGGCACCTGGAAATAGTCCAGCGCCCCCATTATCTCCGACCAGGGCAGGGCGTTGAAAGCGTTGGAGATGTCCAACGACACCGCAATCAACACCCTGCCCCGAGCGACAGCCCGCTCACGGAGGAGGCGCAGACGCTCCAGGGCGTCTATAGTGGAGCGCCCCCTCCGGAACCCATACTGGCTGTCGCTCAGGTCGGGACCACCCCGCGACAGATGCTCGACGAGGCGGGCGGCAATTATCCTTTCGAATATCTTGCCCGCCTCGTCGAGTAAACAAACCGGCCGGTATGCAGAGGGAGACTCTGCGGGTTTCCCCTCCTTTTGGAGGAGAACCAGGCACGCCTCTTTCCACACCGTGGGGAAGACTCCCCGGCGCAGGCTCGCGTCCATGACGCTCCTGAACGCCGGGGCGAGGACCTCCATAGCTAAGGCCATTACACCACCGGGAACCCCATCGGGGCCAGGGGCCTTCTTGCCCCTGGCCCGGAGCTCCCGGACGGCCTGGTACAGCTCCCACTCGGTGACCCGGAATTCGTCCGACCATTCAGTGGCCGGACCCGGGGCGCGCTCCCTCCCCCCCTCACTCAGGGGGAAGAGGGTATCCACTACGCGCCCCAGAAGTTCCGGGTCTAACCGCTCCGTGACCGGGGACGCCCAGGGGCGGAGCTTCCCAAGCACCGCCTTATACGGGCGTCCCCACGGATCCTCACGGAGGGTGAGCAGGAGCTCATCCCAGGCCTTGGCCTTAGCAGCGGCAATCGCACGCTTGAGGGCCACGGCCGCCGATCTGTACTCCCTGTACAGCCCGGCGACCCTCGGCTCCGCGTCGCCGCCCAGAAAATGGCGGCGACGGGCGCGGGTATACTGGCGGCGGGCTCGGCCAGCCGAACTGCGGAGTTCGGCCAGCTCCCCCGACCACCAGTAGACTGACTTTCTCGGGGGCTGAGCTCGGACCCGGGGCATCGCCACGTCACAGATCATCTGCAACGTGCCCCGGATCCAAGCCGCCCCCTCGTCTGCCTCGCGCTCCCTGGCCGAAGGCCAGGCGGAGCCGATTATCACGGCCCTCAGGAGGTCCCCGTCTAGTCGTTTCAGCGCCCATCTGGGCGCTAACGGGGTGCCACGTCGGAGGGGCGTGTCCAATGGCGAGTCCGAGACCACAGCCACGTCCATCAGGACGTAGCTGTGGTCAGACAGGGTCTCTCCATCCCAGACCCGCCAGTTGGACACACGGCGTGAGGCGGCGGCCGTCGCGAACGACACGTCAACAATCGACCAGCCGTTCCACCTCACGCACGTAGGTACGGAGCCCCGGTTTAATAACCGGAGCTCCATCCCCTCCGCCCAGTCTTCCAGGACTCCGCCTCGGGCGCTGGTCCCGGGGTTACCCCAGGTGGTGGACCTCGCATTGAGGTCCCCCAGGACCAGCACCGGACCGGCTATATATGGGGCTATCATTAGCCCCAGCCGGTCCAGGAACATCCCGAGTTCGGCGGAGTCACAACTGGGTGAGTTGTAGCACCCCACGACCAGAAGTCTTCCCCATTTAACCATAACCATCCCCCTGCCCCGTTCGACCACGGAGCAGGGGGGCACAGTCGCCGAGTGGCGACGCCACCACACCGCCACGGAGCCGTCAGCGTCACCGGACCAGTGTGGATGGTCCGGGACTCTGTACGGCTCCGTGGCGACGGCCAGGCCAACCCCCCACTCCTCCAGGCACTGGACCATCAGGTCCTGTGCCCGGCAGCAGTGGTTGAGGTTGGCCTGGACTACCAACTGGGGGGACCGGCTGGACGTGGCCATTACTTGGCTTCAGCCGGTCTCCCCTTTTCAGCCACCGACGAGGGTGGCGGGGGGCCTGAGACCCCCTCCCCGCTGGGGACTGCCTCCACCTCCATCTCCACTGTCTCCGTGGAGGTGGTGGGGGCGGCTACTGTCTCCCCGGCAGTCCCCTTCGTCGCGCTTTGGGGGGGCGCCACACCGCCCCCCTTTGCGCCCTTCTTCTGTTTGGGAGGCGGGGAGCACGCTTTGCTCCCCGCCTTGTGTCCCGCCGGTCTCCCCACGGCCGCACACACCACGCAATGCGGTGTGGCTTTGCAGTCCACCGCCCGGTGGGATGCATCCCCGCAGCGGTAGCAATGACCGCTGCGGTCGACCGCTGCTGTGCATCGCTGCCGTACGTGGCCTAAGGCCAGGCAGCGAAAGCACTGCAGCGGTCGTGGAGCAAGGACCACCACCTGGGCGGTGGACCACCCAACGCGAACCTTGCCGGCCTTCTCGATGGCTACCGCGGCCACGGCCGGGCACTGCACCCAAACCGTGCCGAGTCCGTTGGGCGGAGCCTTCAGCTCCCCCACCCTCACGGACTCGGCGGCGCAGCCCCCGGCCTTCGCCACCGCCTCCGTTACCTCCTGGGGGGTCACCGACACCTCCAGGCCCGTGAGGCGGAATTCCGCCTTCTTCACGGGCCTGGAGACCCTAACCTCCATCCCCCCCAGGACGGCAGCCATCTTGGCCGCCAAGGCGTCGGCCTTGGGGCCCCCGTCGGCACCAGGGACCTCGATTATGAGGCCCCCGGTGACCGCACGCTTCCAATTAAGGGCCCCAATGCCCAGGGCGTCGAGGTCGACGCCCTGGCGGGCCCTCCTAATGGCCTCCTCGTAGGAGGCCTTGCTCCCCTCCGGGACGGTGATCGTCACCGCCGCTGACCGGGGGGGAGCCTTTATCTTGGCCGCCGCCTTCCCGCCTTTCGAGGCGGGGGCAGCGGCCTTTCTTTTGCTGGGGGCGCCCGCCGGCGCCCTGGCCGCTGCAGCCGCAGCGGTCACGGCGGCGACGGCCTTGGCCGCAGCCTTGGCCTTCCTCCCCAGGACCTCTGCCCAGGTCTCCTCTTTCGGGAGACCCGGCTTCGGTGCTGGGGGCGGCGCCGGACGGGCGACCGGAGGCTGGGGGATCTCCCCAGCCTTCTTGCCCTTCTTCTTTTTTGTCTTTTTCTGCCCCGAAGGGGCAGGGGCCGGCGTCGGCGGCGCAGGCGCAGGCACAGGTGCAGGCGCAGGCGTAGGCCCCGGCGGGGCCAGCGGCACGCGGGGCGACGGGCGGGGCGGCTTACTCGCCCCCGCAGCCGGGACAACGGCCGCGACCGCGCGCCGGAGCTCCACCCGCATTTCTTGGCGGATGGAGCTCAGCCCAGCCTCCATGAGCGCCCGCATCTGGACCATCAGGTCCGACGCGGGCGCCCCGGCATCCCCGACGACAGCGGGTACCGGCAGGGGGGGAGCGTCGCGCAGCCGCTTGACAGCCATCAGCTCCCCTCTGATGGCTTCGAGGGAGTCGCGGGTCTCCCGCAACTCCCTCTCAAGGGCCGCGCAACGCTCCCGCAGGAAGCCGGTCTCGGGATCCGTGAGGGAGGAGGGGCCAGAGCCAGCCGCAGGGATTCCCCCCGGGAAGCCCCTGCGGTCAATCTCATTGGCCACCTCCTCGATCAGGTCGGAGGAGTCGCGGAACCCTTTGACGAACGTCCCTTTTAGGTTGCGACTCCTCCCGGCCATGTCCCGGTTTTCATTGGCCAGCTCGACGAGGAGAGCGGTCAACTCCCCGGGGAGCAGACTTCTCACCTCCGGACGGGGAAGCTCGGAAAACCTCACATCCCCGTCCAGCCTATCCCGTTTGTCGGCCGGGGTCGGCGAAGCCCTCCCCGGAGTCAGGGGGAGCGGGCGCTTAGCGCCCGCGCCGCTGGTGGAGGGGGTCGTACTGGCCGACCTGATCGATAAAATCGACCTGATCGAGCCGACCGATCCACGGTCCCCATCCCCGTCGAGCCCACCGCGTCCCGCCAAACCTCTCACCGGTTTGGCCTTGGGCCGGTCTCCATCCACTGGGGCCGGTGGCCCCATAACCTGTGCTGGCACTGCCACCACAGCTCCCCCCTCAACCACTTCCGGGTGTGGTTCCCCCTCCTTAACCTCATCATTTTTGTTTTTCAATGTATCCATAATGAATCCCACGAGAATGGCGGGAAATAAGGTCCACCCGGGCAGAGCCCCCACTACCCGGGTAAGGCTATATACGCACTGGAGGCGCCAGGTATCCAGTGGTTGTTGGTGCGCTCGCGACTGGTGTACCCCACCAGCCACGCCCTGTTGCCAGGGCGTACCCTCTCACCGCGCACCGAAGCTTAGGGTTGGGGATATTTTATAGAGGTTATCATCCTCGCGGCCCGGCCGGTTAAGGCAAGACCACCGTTCCGGTAAAACATGACCACCGGTTTACGGCAAGGGCCCTGCGGCGACCTCCCCGGTCGTTATCGCAGGACCCATTCCGCGGTTTTTCATCCCTCCGTGTGAGCCTTACCGGCAAGGGAGGCCCTGCCAGGATCCGAAGATCCCGCCGGCATCGCCTCACACATCATTGGGACTACTTCCCGCGGAATACCCCTCGCTCCGTTAGCAACACACAACTATGTGTGTTCCCAGGGACCACCACGAGGAGGTGGAGCGTAGAGGATTTTAGGGATATGACCACCACCACTGTGGTATACCTAGCAGTGGATCCGAATCACCACTACTAAGCCCATATCCCCTTGGTCCCCACCCTAACCCTAACCCTAACCCTAACCCTAACCCTAACCCTAACCCTAACCCTAACCCTAACCCTTTTTTTTTTTTTTTTTTTTTATCGTGAGGAAATGTTTTATACATACCCCGGCTCCCTGGGGGAAGCCGGGGTTATGTGGGATTCTCTCCGGGGGGCGGAGCCCCCGGAGACTACCCACTAAAACCTCACGCCCACCTAAGCTAAAGGGGAGGTGCCTGGATCACGCGAGTACTCAACAGGACACCTCCCAGCTAATACATGCCACCCCGGGGGAGGGGGTTAGCCTCCCCCACTGCCTACTCTATAAGACCCCGGGCGGAGGGACCCGCCCGGTGTCCCCATCCCTGGAGCCTTCGGATTGGGCTTCCCGAGCCCCAGCTCGGTCCACCCACAGCTCCCGGAGTCTTCGTGTCCCGCTCGGGGCCGGTGTCCCGAAGGAACCAGCCCCGGCCGAGACAAGAAGACGCCGCCACCGGAAGGAAGGGCCGTCGGAGGCGTGATCCGGCACGCCCCGACCCTTCCTTTCCCCAATCCCCCCACGGATCCCCCTCCCCAATCGGGGAGGGACGGACCGACACCCCCCTACACCGGGAAACTAACCCGGGGGGTGTCGGCCTATCACGGGGGGAGCTATGCTCCCCCCCGGGGGCCCGGGTCAGCTCACACCCCGGGCCCCCGAGTTCACCGCCCCCAGTTGTGGGGGCATAACAGGGCGCGGGGAAACTCCCCGCGCCAGCCCCACTCCGCCCCCCACAACCGGGGGCACACGTTGGCGCGGGGGAGACCCCCGCGCCCTCCCTACCCTCTCCGCCCCCCTCCGGGGGGGCACACGTCGGCGCGGGGGTCGTCCCCGCGCCCACACCCTCCTCGCGGAGCCCGGGTCCCGCTCCCGGGCCCGCTCGGCGGCCTCCTTCTGCTTCATAACATCCTCGCAGAAGGAGGCCACCGCCTTCCACGACCCCACGCTGCCGACCATGTGGTCGACCACGGTCGGCAGCGCGAGGTCCCACCCGCCCACTGCGGCTCGCAGGACACGGCGCGGCCCGGCCCAAGCAGGGCACTCCTCCAGAGTGTGCCGCGCCGTGTCCACATCTTCGCCGCAGTGGTGGCACTGCGTAGTCGGCTCCCGCCCCATTCTATGCAGGTACTCTCCGAAGCAACCGTGGCCGGAGAGCACCTGCGTGAGGCGGAAGGTCAACCTTCCCCGCCTCCCGCACCATATATGAAATATGGGCAGGAGGGCCCGGACAATCGGACGTGTGGAGGGCGTTAACAGCGCCCTCCACTCCGATAAACTTTCCGTCCGGGCCTGGCGATTCTGGCCCTCGAGCTCCTCCTCCTCCTCGCGCGTGAGCTCCACCCCCGGCGGGCGGCGGAAGGAGCGGGCGATGTGGTATAGCTTCGCCCGCTCCGCCGCCACCACAGTGAAGGGTGGAATCACGGCGAGGAGTCCCGCCGCCTCGGTGGAGATGGTGCGGTACCCCCGTATGACCCGCAAGGCCAGCCGCCGCCGCACTCTTTCTAAGAGTTTGCGGCTAGGCGTGCTGGCCTCGAGCGAGCGGTGCCATACGGGGGCCCCATACAGGGCTATAGACCGCACCACCTCCACATAGAGGCGGCGTACTTTCACATCCGGCCCCCCGACATTCGGCAGCAGCCGCGCCAATGCGGCTGCCGTCCTCTCTAGTCGGGGGGCGAGGAGCTCGAAGTGTCCATCAAATCGCCAGCGGCCGTCTATGATCAGGCCCAGGTACCTCATCCTGGGCCCGATCGCGACGGAGGTTTCAGCGACGCGAATCCGGAGATCCTGACCGCGGGGTAGCCGCCACTCCCGAGGCGAATGCAACCAAATCGCCTCGGTTTTTGTGGCGGCCACGGTCAACCCCATTCTCCGGATTCGCCCGATCACGCAGTCCAGGGCGGCCTCTCCGAGGTGCCTGGTCCTCCTCCAATCCTCCCCCTCGGCATAAACCAGGGTGTCATCCGCATAGCAGATGACACCCGTATCCGGGGGGAGGACAACCCGCAGCACCGCGTCGTACGCCAAGTTCCACAGGAGCGGTCCGAGGACCGACCCCTGTGGAACGCCGCGGTGCGTCTCCCTCGAGTGCACAGTACCATACCGGCCGGTAAATACCACCTCTCTGTCGCGGAGATAGTCGCCGACCACCTCCCGGAGATAAGGGGGCACCTGGAAATAGTCCAGCGCCCCCATTATCTCCGACCAGGGCAGGGCGTTGAAGGCGTTAGATATGTCTAACGACACCGCAATCAACACCCTGCCCCGAGCGACAGCCCGTTCACGGAGGAGGCGCAGACGCTCCAGGGCGTCTATAGTGGAGCGCCCCCTCCGGAACCCATACTGGCTGTCGCTCAGGTCGGGACCACCCCGCGACAGGTGCTCGACGAGGCGGGCGGCAATTATCCTTTCGAATAGTTTGCCCGCCTCGTCGAGTAAACAAACCGGCCGGTATGCAGAGGGAGACTCTGCGGGTTTCCCCTCCTTTTGGAGGAGAACCAGGCACGCCTCTTTCCACACCGTGGGGAAGACTCCCCGGCGCAGGCTCGCGTCCATGACGCTCCTGAACGCCGGGGCGAGGACCTCCATAGCTAAGGCCATTATACCACCGGGAACCCCATCGGGGCCAGGGGCCTTCTTGCCCCTGGCCCGGAGCTCCCGGACGGCCTGGTACAGCTCCCACTCGGTGACCCGGAATTCGTCCGACCATTCAATGGCCGGACCCGGGGCGCGTTCCCTCCCCCCCTCACTCAGGGGGAAGAGGGTATCCACTACGCGCCCCAGAAGTTCCGGGTCTAACCGCTCCGTGACCGGGGACGCCCAGGGGCGGAGCTTCCCAAGCACCGCCTTATACGGGCGTCCCCACGGATCCTCACGGAGGGTGAGCAGGAGCTCATCCCAGGCCTTGGCCTTAGCAGCGGCAATCGCACGCTTGAGGGCCACGGCCGCCGATCTGTACTCCCTGTACAGCTCGGCGACCCTCGGCTCCGCGTCGCCGCCCAGAAAATGGCGGCGACGGGCGCGGGCATACTGGCGGCGGGCTCGGCCGGCCGAACTGCGGAGTTCGGCCAGCTCCCCCGACCACCAGTAAACTGACTTTCTCGGGGGCTGAGCTCGGACCCGGGGCATCGCTACGTCACAGATCATCTGCAACGTGCCCCGGATCCAAGCCGCCCCCTCGTCTGCCTCGCGCTCCCTGGCCGAAGGCCAGGCGGAGCCGACAATCGCGGCCCTCAGGAGGTCCCCGTCCAGTCGTTTCAGCGCCCATCTGGGCGCTGACGGGGTGCCACGTCGGAGGGGCGTGTCCAATGGCGAGTCCGAGACCACAGCCACGTCCATCAGGACGTAGCTGTGGTCCGACAAGGTCTCTCCACTCCAGACCCGCCAATTGGACACACGGCGTGAGGCGGCGGCCGTCGCGAACGACACGTCCACAATCGACCAGCCGTTCCACCTCACGCACGTAGGCACGGAGCCCCGGTTTAACAACCGGAGCTCCATCCCCTCCGCCCAGTCTTCCAGGACTCCGCCTCGGGCGTTGGTCCCGGGGTTACCCCAGGTGGAGGACCTCGCGTTGAGGTCCCCCAGGACCAACACTGGACCGGCTATATACGGGGCTATCATAAGCCCCAGCCGGTCCAGGAACATCCCTAATTCGGCGGAGTCGTAACTGGGTGAGCTGTAGCACCCCACGACCAGAAATCTTCCCCACTTTACCATAACCATCCCCCTGCCCCGTTCGACCACGGAGCAGGGGGGCACAGTCGCCGAGTGGCGACGCCACCATATCGCCACGGAGCCGTCATCGTCCCCGGACCAGTGTGGGTGGTCCGGGACTCTGTACGGCTCCGTGGCGACGGCCAGGCCAACCCCCCACTCCTCCAGGCATTGGACCATTAGGTCCTGCGCCTGGCGGCAGTGGTTGAGGTTGGCCTGGAGACCCTAACCCTAACCCTAACCCTAACCCTAACCCTAACCCTAACCCTAACCCTAACCCTAACCCTAACCCTAACCCTAACCCTAACCCTAACCCTAACCCTAACCCTAACCCTAACCCTAACCCTAACCCTAACCCTAACCCTAACCCTAACCCTAACCCTAACCCTAACCCTAACCCTAACCCTAACCCTAACCCTAACCCTAACCCTAACCCTAACCCTAACCCTAACCCTAACCCTAACCCTAACCCTAACCCTAACCCTAACCCTAACCCTAACCCTAACCCTAACCCTAACCCTAACCCTAACCCTAACCCTAACCCTAACCCTAACCCTAACCCTAACCCTTTTTTTTTTTTTTTTTTTTTTATCGTGAGGAAATGTTTTATACATACCCCGGCTCCCTGGGGGAAGCCGGGGTTATGTGGGATTCTCTCCGGGGGGTGGAGCCCCCGGAGACTACCCACTAAAACCTCACGCCCACCTAAGCTACATGGGAGGTGCCTGGATCACGCGAGTACTCAACAGGACACCTCCCAGCTAATACATGCCACCCCGGGGGAGGGGGTTAGCCTCCCCCACTGCCTACGCTATAAGACCCCGGGCGGAGGGACCCGCCCGGTGTCCCCATCCCTGGAGCCTTCGGATTGGGCTTCCCGAGCCCCAGCTCGGTCCACCCACAGCTCCCGGAGTCTTCGTGTCCCGCTCGGGGCCGGTATCCCGAAGGAACCAGCCCCGGCCGGGGCAAGAAGACGCCGCCACCGGAAGGAAGGGCCGTCGGAGGCGTGATCCGGCACGCCCCGACCCTTCCTCACCCAGTACCCCCCACGGATCCCCCTCCCCAATCGGGGAGGGACGGACCGACACCCCCCTACACCGGGAAACTAACCCGGGGGGTGCCGGCCTATCACGGGGGGAGCTATGCTCCCCCCCGGGGGCCCGGGTCAGCTCACACCCCGGGCCCCCGAGTTCACCGCCCCCAGTTGTGGGGGCATAACAGGGCGCGGGGAGACTCCCCGCGCCAGCCCCACTCCGCCCCCCACAACCGGGGGCACACGTTGACGCGGGGGAGACCCCCGCGCCCTCCCTACCCTCTCCGCCCCCATCCGGGGGGGCACACGTCGGCGCGGGGGTCGTCCCCGCGCCCACACCCTCCTCGCGGAGCCCGGGTCCCGCTCCCGGGCCCGCTCGGCGGCCTCCTTCTGGGTCATTACTACCTCACAGAAGGAGGCCACCGCATTCCACGACCCCTCGCTGTCGACCATGTGGTCGACCACGGTCGGCAGCGAGAGGTCCCACCCGCCCACTGCGTGTCTAAGGACACGGCGCGGCTCGGCCCAGGCCGGGCACTCCTCTAAGGTGTGCCGCGCCGTGTCCACATCCTCGTCGCAGTGGTGGCACTGCGTAGTCGGCTCCCGCCCCATTCTATGCAGGTACTCTCCGAAGCAACCGTGGCCGGAGAGCACCTGCGTGAGGCGGAAGGTCAACCTTCCCCGCCTCCCGCACCATATGTAAAATATGGGCAGGAGGGCCCGGACACTCGGACGTGTGGAGGGCGTTAGCAACGCCCTCCACTCCGATAAACTTTCCGTCCGGGCCTGGCGATTCTGGCCCTCGAGCTCCTCCTCCTCCTCGCGCGTGAGTTCCACCCCCGGCGGGCGGCGGAAGGAGCGGGCGATGTGGTATAGCTTCGCCCGCTCCGCCGCCACCACAGTGAAGGGTGGAATCACGGCGAGGAGTCCCGCCGCCTCGGTGGAGATGGTGCGGTACCCCCGTATGACCCGCAAGGCCAGCCGCCGCCGCACTCTTTCGAAGAGTTTGCGGCTAGGCGTGCTGGCCTCGAGCGAGCGGTGCCATACGGGGGCCCCATACAGGGCTATAGATATAGACCGCACCACCTCCACATAGAGGCGGCGTACTTTCAAATCCGGCCCCCCGACATTCGGCAGCAGCCGCGCCAATGCGGCTGCCGTCCTCTCTAGTCGGGGGGCGAGGAGCTCGAAGTGTCCATCAAATCGCCAGCGGCCGTCTATGATCAGGCCCAGGTACCTCATCCTGGGCCCGATCGCGACGGAGGTTTCAGCGACACGAATCCGGAGATCTTGACCACGGGGTAGCCGCCACACCCGAGGCGAATACAACCAAATCGCCTCGGTTTTTGTGGCGGCCACGGTCAACCCCATTCTCCGGATTCGCCCGATCACGCAGTCCAGGGCGGCCTCTCCGAGGTGCCTGGTCCTCCTCCAATCCTCCCCCTCGGCATAAACCAGGGTGTCATCCGCATAGCAGATGACACCCGTATCCGGGGGGAGGACAACCCGCAGCACCGCGTCGTACGCCAAGTTCCACAGGAGCGGTCCGAGGACCGACCCCTGTGGAACGCCGCGGTGCGTCTCCCTCGAGTGCACAATACCATACCGGCCGGTAAATACCACCTCTCTGTCGCGGAGATAGTCGCCGACCACCTCCCGGAGATAAGGGGGCACCTGGAAATAGTCCAGCGCCCCCATTATCTCCGACCAGGGCAGGGCGTTGAAGGCGTTAGATATGTCTAACGACACCGCAATCAACACCCTGCCCCGAGCGACAGCCCGCTCACGGAGGAGGCGCAGACGCTCCAGGGCGTCTATAGTGGAGCGCCCCCTCCGGAACCCATACTGGCTGTCGCTCAGGTCGGGACCACCCCGCGACAGATGCTCGACGAGGCGGGCGGCAATTATCCTTTCGAATATCTTGCCCGCCTCGTCGAGTAAGCAAACCGGCCGGTATGCAGAGGGAGACTCTGCGGGTTTCCCCTCCTTTTGGAGGAGAACCAGGCACGCCTCTTTCCACACCGTGGGGAAGACTCCCCGGCGCAGGCTCGCGTCCATGACGCTCCTGAACGCCGGGGCGAGGACCTCCATAGCTAAGGCCATTATACCACCGGGAACCCCACCGGGGCCAGGGGCCTTCTTGCCCCTGGCCCGGAGCTCCCGGACGGCCTGGTACAGCTCCCACTCGGTGACCCGGAATTCGTCCGACCATTCAATGGCCGGACCCGGGGCGCGTTCCCTCCCCCCCTCACTCAGGGGGAAGAGGGTATCCACTACGCGCCCCAGAAGTTCCGGGTCTAACCGCTCCGTGACCGGGGACGCCCAGGGGCGGAGCTTCCCAAGCACCGCCTTATACGGGCGTCCCCACGGATCCTCACGGAGGGTGAGCAGGAGCTCATCCCAGGCCTTGGCCTTAGCAGCGGCAATCGCACGCTTGAGGGCCACGGCCGCCGATCTGTACTCCCTGTACAGCTCGGCGACCCTCGGCTCCGCGTCGCCGCCCAGAAAATGGCGGCGACGGGCGCGGGCATACTGGCGGCGGGCTCGGCCGGCCGAGCTGCGAAGTTCGGCCAGCTCCCCCGACCACCAGTAAACTGATCTTCTCGGGGGCTGAGCTCGGACCCGGGGCATCGCCACGTCACAGATCATCTGCAACGTGCCCCGGATCCAAGCCGCCCCCTCGTCTGCCTCGCGCTCCCTGGCCGAAGGCCAGGCGGAGCCGATAATCGCGGCCCTCAGAAGGTCCCCGTCCAGTCGTTTCAGCGCCCATCTGGGCGCTGACGGGGTGCCACGTCGGAGGGGCGTGTCCAATGGCGAGTCCGAGACCACAGCCACGTCCATCAGGACGTAGCTGTGGTCCGACAAGGTCTCTCCACTCCAGACCCGCCAATTGGACACACGGCGTGAGGCGGCGGCCGTCGCGAATGACACGTCCACTATGGACCAGCCATTCCACCTCACGCACGTAGGCACGGAGCCCCGGTTTAACAACCGGAGCTCCATCCCCTCCGCCCAGTCTTCCAGGACTCCGCCTCGGGCGTTGGTCCCGGGGTTACCCCAGGTGGAGGACCTCGCATTGAGGTCCCCCAGGACCAACACTGGACCGGCTATATAAGGGGCTATCATTAGCCCCAGCCGGTCCAGGAACATCCCTAATTCGGCGGAGTCATAACTGGGTGAGCTGTAGCACCCCACGACCAGAAATCTTCCCCACTTTACCATAACCATCCCCCTGCCCCGTTCGACCACGGAACAGGGGGGCACAGTCGCCGAGTGGCGACGCCACCATATCGCCACGGAGCCGTCAACGTCACCGGACCAGTGTGGGTGGTCCGGGATCCTGTAGGGCTCCGTGGCGACGGCCAGGCCAACCCCCCACTCCTCCAGGCACTGGACCATCAGGTCCTGCGCCCGGTGGCAGTGGTTGAGGTTGGCCTGGAGTACCGGTAGAGGAGACCTGCGCGGAATGTGGGCCATTAGTTGGCCTCTGTGCTGGTCCCCTCCTCTGCGGTCCCGCTAGGGCCCGCCTCCACCTCCATCGTCTCCCCCTCCTTTGGGTTTGGGGGAGCGGCCGACTTCCCCCCCGGGGTAATCGGCGCCGCGCTTTTGGGGGACGCCACACCGTCCCCCTTTGCGCCCTTCTTCTTTTTGGGCGGCGGGGAGCACGCCTTGCTCCCCGCCTTGTGGCCCGCCGGCCTGCCTACCGCAGCGCACACCACGCAGTGTGGTGGCGCCCTGCATTCCACCGCCCGGTGGTTGGCGTCCCCGCAGCGGTAACAGTGACCGCTGCGGTCGACCTCCGCAGTGCATCGCTGCCGTACATGGCCTAGGGCCAGGCAGCGAAAACACTGCAACGGACGCGGAGCCAAAACTACCACCTGGGCGGTGGACCACCCCACTCGCACCCTGCCGGCCTTTTCTATGGCCAGCGCGGCCACGGCCGGGCACTGTACCCAAACAGTGCCGAGTCCGTTGGGCGGAGCTTTGAGCTCGCCCACCCTGACGGACTCGGCGGCACAGCCCCCGGCCTCCGCCACCGCCGCCGTCACCTCCTGGGGGGTGACCGACACCTCCAGGCCCGTGAGGCGAAACTCCGCCTTTTTGACGGGCCTGGAGACCCTCACCTCCATCCCTCCCAGGACGGTGGCCATCCTGGCCGCCAAGGCGTCGGCCTTCGGGCCCCCGTCGGCACCAGGGACCTCAATAATGAGGCCCCCGGTGACCGCACGCTTCCAATTGAGGGCCCCGATGCCTAGGGCATCTAAGTCGATGCCCTGGCGGGCCCTCCTCACGGCCTCCTCATACGAGGCCTTGCTCCCCTCGGGGACGGTCAAGGTGACCGCCGCCGCGCGGGGAGGGGCCTTCACCCTGGAAACTGGTTTCCCCCCCTTCGGGGCGGGGGCAACAGCCTTCCTGGCCTTGGAGGTGCCGGCTGCGGATGCCGCAGCCTGGGACGCAGCCTTGGCCTTGCCCTTGCCCTTCTTCCTAACGACTTCTGACCAGGTATCCCCTTTATCGGGGACACCCGGTGCTGGCGGAGAAGGGGCGGGGGTCGGGGTGGCGACGGGGGCGCTCCCCCCCGCAGAATTTCCGCCTTTCTTCTTCTTCTTCTTCTTCTTCTTTCCCGCCCCTCCCGACGCCGGGGTAGGAGCGGGTGCAGGCGTCGGCGGCGCCGGCGCCGGTGCGGGCCGCGGCGGCGTCGGAGGCGCCGGCGGCAGTGGCCGAGAGGCCCCGCACGCGCCAACCACGCGACGCAAATCCCTCCGCAGTTCCTCGCGGAGGGATCTCAGACCCTCCTCCATGAGGGCCCGCATCTGCGCCATAACGTCCGATGCGGGCGCCATGGTGGCCACGCCGGCGCCGGGAGCCGGCAGGAGAGGAGCGTCCCGCAACCGCTTTACGGCCATCAGTTCTCCCCTGATGGCCTCCAGCGAGTCGCGGGTCCCCCGGAGCTCCCTCTCCAACGCCGCGCATCTCTCCCGGAGAGCGCTCTCCCCGGGGCTCGCTACGGGCGTAACGCAGGAGCAAGCCGCAGGGTGTCCACCCTGGACACCCCTACGGTCCATCTCCCGCGCGCATGCCTTGATATCGCCGGAGGCCTCCCGGAAGGCCTTAAGGTACGTGCCCTTAAGATTGCCGGACCTCTCGGCCAGCTCGCGGACCTCGTCGGACCGCTCTACCATTAGAGCGGTCAGCTCCCCGGGGAGCAGGCTCCGTATATCCGGCCGCGCTGGATCCTCCAGACGCTCACGCTCGCGATCCCGCTTGCGCTTTTTCCCAGCGCCACTGGAGGAGGCTGTCACGGAGATGATCGACAGCCCGTCATCCTCCAGGTCCAGAATCGGAGTCCCCCTCCCAGGCCGAGGCCTGAGATCCCGGGGAACCGGAAGAAGCGGCGGTCCCATCACCAACGGCGTGGGTACCGCCGGGGCCGGCTGCCCCATAACCTGTGGTGGCACTGGTGCCACCACAGCTCCCCCCTCAACCACTTCCGGGTGTGGTACCCCCTCCTTACCCTCTATGTTTGTGTTTGAATATTCCATAGTTCGTCCCACGAGAATGGCGGGAAATGAGGTCCACCCGGGCAGAGCCCCCACTACCCGGGTAAGGCTATATACGCACTGGAGGCGCCAGGTATCCAGTGGTTGTTGGTGCGCTCGCGACTGGTGTACCCCACCAGCCACGCCCTGTTGCCAGGGCGTACCCTCTCACCGCGCACCGAAGCTTAGGGTTGGGGATTTTTTATAGAGGTTATCATCCTCGCGGCCCGGCCGGTTAAGGCAAGACCACCGTTCCGGTAAAACATGACCACCGGTTTACGGCAAGAGCCCTGCGGCGACCTCCCCGGTCGTTATCGCAGGACCCATTCCGCGGTTTTTCATCCCTCCGTGTGAGCCTTACCGGCAAGGGAGGCCCTGCCAGGATCCGAAGATCCCGCCGGCATCGCCTCACACGTCAAAGGAACTACTTCCCGCGGAATACCCCTCGCTCCGTTAGCAACACACAACTATGTGTGTTCCCAGGGACCACCACGAGGAGGTGGAGCGTAGAGGATTTTAGGGATATGACCACCACCACTGTGGTATACCTAGCAGTGGATCCGAATCACCACTACTAAGCCCATATCCCCTTGGTCCCCACCCTAACCCTAACCCTAACCCTAACCCTAACCCTAACCCTAACCCTAACCCTAACCCTAACCCTAACCCTAACCCTAACCCTAACCCTAACCCTAACCCTAACCCTAACCCTAACCCTAACCCTAACCCTAACCCTAACCCTAACCCTAACCCTAACCCTAACCCTAACCCTAACCCTAACCCTAACCCTAACCCTAACCCTAACCCTAACCCTTTTTTTTTTTTTTTTTTTTTTTTTTTTTTTTTTTTTTTTTTTTATCGTGAGGAAATGTTTTATACATACCCCGGCTCCCTGGGGGAAGCCGGGGTTATGTGGGATTCTCTCCGGGGGGCGGAGCCCCCGGAGACTACCCACTAAAACCTCACGCCCACCTAAGCTACACGGGAGGTGCCTGGATCACGCGAGTACTCAACAGGACACCTCCCAGCTAATACATGCCACCCCGGGGGAGGGGGTTAGCCTCCCCCACTGCCTACTCTATAAGACCCCGGGCGGAGGGACCCGCCCGGTGTCCCCATCCCTGGAGCCTTCGGATTGGGCTTCCCGAGCCCCAGCTCGGTCCACCCACAGCTCCCGGAGTCCTCGTACCCCGCTCGGGGCCGGTGTCCCGAAGGAACCAGCCCCGGCCAGAGCAAGAGGACGCCGCCACCGGAAGGAAGAGCCGTCGGAGGCGCGATCCGGCACGCCCCGACCCTTCCTTTCCCCAAAAACCCCCCACGGTCCCCCTCCCCTATCGGGGGGAGGGGGGACCGACACCCCCCACTAACCGGGAAACTATCCCGGGGGGTGTCGGCCAATCACGGGGGGAGCTACACTCCCCCCGGGGGCCCGGGTCAGCTCGCACCCCGGGCCCCCAAATTCAGCGCCCCCACAGGTGGGGGCGAAACAGGGCGCGGGGATACTCCCCGCGCCAAACCTCCTCCGCCCCCCACTCCCGGGGGCAATGGTTGACGCGGGGGAGACCCCCGCGCCCTCCCATCCCTCACCGCCCCCCTCGTGGGGGGCACACGCCGGCGCGCGGGTCGTCCCCGCGCCCACACCCTCCTCGCGGAGCCCGGGTCCCGTTCCCGGGCCCGCTCGGCGGCCTCCTTCTGCTTGATAACTTCCTCGCAGAAGGAGGCCACCGCATTCCACGACCCCACGCTGTCGACCATGTGGTCGACCACGGTCGGCAGCGCGAGGTCCCACCCGCCCACTGCGGCTCGCAGGACACGGCGCGGCCCGGCCCAAGCAGGGCACTCCTCCAGAGTGTGCCGCGCCGTGTCGACATCTTCGCCGCAGTGGTGGCACTGCGCCGTCGGCTCCCGCCCCATTCTGTGCAGGTACTCTCCAAAACAGCCGTGGCCGGAGAGCACCTGCGTGAGGCGGAAGGTCAACCTTCCCCGCCTCCCGCACCATATGTAAAATATGGGCAGGAGGGCCCGGACAATCGGACGTGTGGAGGGCGTTAGCAGCGCCCTCCACTCCGATAAACTTTCCGTCCGGGCCTGGCGATTCTGGCCCTCGAGCTCCTCCTCCTCCTCGCGCGTGAGTTCCACCCCCGGCGGGCGGCGGAAGGAGCGGGCGATGTGGTATAGCTTCGCCCGCTCCGCCGCCACCACAGTGAAGGGTGGAATCACGGCGAGGAGTCCCGCCGCCTCGGTGGAGATGGTGCGGTACCCCCGTATGACCCGCAAGGCCAGCCGCCGCCGCACTCTTTCAAAGAGCTTGCGGCTAGGCGTGCTGGCCTCGAGCGCGCGGTGCCATACGGGGGCCCCATACAGGGCTATAGACCGCACCACCTCCACATAGAGGCGGCGTACTTTCAAATCCGGCCCCCCGACATTCGGCAGCAGCCGCGCCAATGCGGCTGCCGTCTTCTCTAGTCGGGGGGCGAGGAGCTCGAAGTGTCCATCGAATCGCCAGCGGCCGTCTATGATCAGGCCCAGGTACCTCATCCTGGGCCCGATCGCGACGGAGGTTTCAGCGACGCGAATCCACAGGTCCCGACCACGGGGTGGCCGCGGCGACCGAGACGATCCGTATAACCAGATCGCCTCGGTCACCCTAACCCTAACCCTAACCCTAACCCTAACCCTAACCCTAACCCTAACCCTAACCCTAACCCTAACCCTATTTTTTTTTTTTTTTTTTTTTTTTTTTCGAGGAGGTAATCACTATTACGGATACCCGACCCCTCCCGGGGGGGAGTGGGCCGGGTTATGTGGGACTCCTCGGCTGGTGGGTGCAATGCCGAGTATACCCACTAACTCCTCCCCGTCCGTCCCTAGGCTCCTGGGGGCACCCGTGGTCCGCGCGCGCATGTCTATCCGGTGTGCCCCCGCCTTAGCATTCCTCCCTGGGTGGGGGACGCGGCCTCCACCCTATCCTACTCTATCCGAAGGCGCCACGCAACGGACGACGTGAAGCCTTCCCCCCCATTTAGGCCGCCCGATGGACGTCCGGGCCCCCGCCCAAGACGTCCGACGGCCTCCGGGGACGCCATTGGCAACCGAGTATAAGGAGACCGTCGGTCCCCCGCCTCGAGATCACCAAGGGCGCCCCCGCCCGCGTTAAGGACGCCGCAACGGAGGCACGCCCCCGGGGCGTGCCCTGCGTCTCCTTCTCCCACCCCTTCGGCCGGGATCGTGATTTCGCTCACGACCCCGTTCCGCAGCCTCCTTCTGCAGCATTACCTGCTCACAGAAGGAGGCGAACCCTCTCCACGCCCCCTCGCTGCCCGCTGCCGCCGAGACGACAGCCGGAAGCGAGAGGTCATGGCCCACTGCGCGCCGCAGAGCACGGCGCTCACCCGCCCACGCTGGACACTCCTCCAGAGTGTGCTGCGCCGTGTCCCGCGACTCGCCGCAGTGGTGACACGCCTCCTCGGCCTCCCGCCCGATGCGACACAGGTACACACCGAAGCAACCGTGCCCGGTCATCACCTGCGTCACTCGGTAGGAGACCCTATGCCCCATCCATCCCCTGTTCCACCGGTCGAACACGGGGAGAATGGCCCGAACGGCCCGCCTCCCTCCTTCCTCCGTCCCGTGAAGGCTTTCGCGCCATTCCCGGGCGGCGGCCCGCCGAGCGCGGCCCCTGTACTCCGCCACATCGAGCGCCACCTGATCCGGAGCCATCCCCCTCCGCCGGAGGTCCCTGGCGTACCCGTGTACGTCCGACAACACGCGGGCCTCCAGCTCGAGGGGGATAAGCCCCGACATCACCATCGCCGTCGCGTAAGAGATGGTGCGATACCCCCGCACGATGCCAATGGCCAGCCTGCGCTCGATTCGGCGCAGCAGTGCTCGCACACCGCTACGCCCCCCGGCCAAGACATCGTACGCCCACACAGGGGCTCCGTACAGGACTAAAACCCGCACCACCACCGCGAACAGGCGACGCACCCGTCCACAGGGTCCCCCGAGATTCGGGAGAAGACGACCGAGCGCAGCGGTCGCCCTCTCCGCCCGGGGCACTAGCGACTCGATGTGGCGGCAGAAACGCCACAGGCCGTCGAGCTCGAGTCCCAGGTACCGCATCTGGAACCCGACCTCGACCGCTCCCCCCCCCACGGCGATCCAGCACTGGGGAGGCGCCGCCAGCCGGGCCCGGTGGTAAAACCACATGGCCCTGGTCTTAGCGACGGACACCTCTAGGCCCAGAGACCGGATCGCGCGTACCGCGCGCCACGCGCCGCGCTCCGCCAGGCAGACGGCCTCCTTCGTATACCTCCCGGTGGCAAGCACCAACGTGTCGTCGGCGTAACACGTTAGGCTGACACCGGGAGGCATCCCCTCCCGCAGGACGCTGTCGTACGCGAGGCTCCACAGCAACGGGCCCAACACCGAGAACCCTAACCCTAACCCTAACCCTAACCCTAACCCTAACCCTAACCCTAACCCTAACCCTAACCCTAACCCTAACCCTAACCCTAACCCTAACCCTAACCCTAACCCTAACCCTAACCCTAACCCTAACCCTAACCCTAACCCTAACCCTAACCCTAACCCTAACCCTAACCCTAACCCTAACCCTAACCCTAACCCTAACCCTAACCCTAACCCTAACCCTAACCCTAACCCTAACCCTAACCCTAACCCTAACCCTAACCCTAACCCTAACCCTAACCCTAACCCTAACCCTAACCCTAACCCTAACCCTAACCCTAACCCTAACCCTAACCCTAACCCTAACCCTAACCCTAACCCTAACCCTAACCCTAACCCTAACCCTAACCCTAACCCTAACCCTAACCCTAACCCTAACCCTAACCCTAACCCTAACCCTAACCCTAACCCTAACCCTAACCCTAACCCTAACCCTAACCCTAACCCTAACCCTAACCCTAACCCTTTTTTTTTTTTTTTTTTTTTTTTTATTATCGTGAGGAAATGTTTTATACATACCCCGACTCCCTGGGGGAAGCCGGGGTTATGTGGGATTCTCTCCGGGGGGCGGAGCCCCCGGAGACTACCCACTAAAACCTCACGCCCACCTAAGCTACACGGGAGGTGCCTGGATCACGCGAGTACTCAACAGGACACCTCCCAGCTATCATCATACCCCGGGGGAGGGGTTAGCCTCCCCCACTGCCTACTCTATAAGACCCCGGGCGGAGGGACCCGCCCGGTGTCCCCATCCCTGGAGCCTTCGGATTGGGCTTCCCGAGCCCCAGCTCGGTCCACCCACAGCTCCCGGAGTCCTCGTGCCCCGCTCGGGGCCAGTGTCCCGAAGGAACCAGCCCCGGCCAGAGCAAGAGGACGCCGCCACCGGAAGGAAGGGCCGTCGGAGGCGCGATCCGGCACGCCCCGACCCTTCCTCACCCAAATCCCCCCACGAATCCCCCTCCCCTAACGGGAGGGACGGACCGACACCCCCCCAAACCGGGAAATTAACCCGGGGGGTGTCGGCCTATCACGGGGGGAGCTATGCTCCCCCCCGGGGGCCCGGGTCAGCTCACGCCCCGGGCCCCCAAATTCGCCGCCCCCAGTGGTGGGGGCATAACAGGGCGCGGGAGAACTCCCCGCGCCAACCCCACTCCGCCCCCCACCACCGGGGGCACACGTTGACGCGGGGGAGACCCCCGCGCCCTCCCTACCCTCTCCGCCCCCCTACTGGGGGGCACACGTCGGCGCGGGGGTCGTCCCCGCGCCCAAATACGCCTCGCGGAGCCCGGGTCCCGCTCCCGGGCCCGCTCGGCGGCCTCCTTCTGCTTGATCACATCATCGCAGAAGGAGGCCACCGCCTTCCACGACCTCACGCTGTCGACCATGTGGTCGACCACGGTCGACAGCGAGAGGTCCCACCCTTCCACCGCGGCTCTAAGGACACGGCGCGGCTCGGCCCAAGCTGGGCACTCCTCCAGAGTGTGCCGCGCCGTGTCCACATCTTCGCCGCAGTGGTGGCACTGCGCAGTCGGCTCCCGCCCCATTCTGTGCAGGTACTCTCCGAAGCAACCGTGGCCGGAGAGCACCTGCGTGAGGCGGAAGGTCAACCTTCCCCGCCTCCTGCACCATATATGAAATATGGGCAGGAGGGCCCGGACAATCGGACGTGTGGAGGGCGTTAGCATCGCCCTCCACTCCGATAAACTTTCCGTCCGGGCCTGGCGATTCTGGCCCTCGAGCTCCTCCTCCTCCCCGCGCGTGAGTTCCACCCCCGGCGGGCGGCGGAAGGAGCGGGCGATGTGGTATAGCTTCGCCCGCTCCGCCGCCACCACAGTGAAGGGTGGAATCACGGCGAGGAGTCCCGCCGCCTCGGCGGAGATGGTGCGGTACCCCCGTATGACCCGCAAGGCCAGCCGCCGCCGCACTCTTTCCAAGAGTCTGCGGCTGGGCGTGCTGGCCCCGAGCGAACGGTGCCACACGGGGGCCCCATACAGGGCTATAGACCGCACCACCTCCACATAGAGGCGGCGTACTTTCAAATCCGGCCCCCCGACATTTGGCAGCAGCCGCGCCAATGCGGCCGCCGTCTTCTCTAGTCGGGGGGCGAGGAGCTCGAAGTGTCCATCGAATCGCCAGCGGCCGTCTATGATCAGGCCCAGGTACCTCATCCTGGGCCCGATCGCGACGGAGGTCTCAGCGACGCGAATCCGGAGATCTTGACCACGGGGTAGCCGCCACGGCCGAGGCGATCCATACATCCAGATCGCCTCGGTCTTTGCGGCGGCCACGGTCAGTCCCATCCCCCGGATTCGCCCGACCACGCAGTCCAGGGCGGCCTCACACAGGTGCCTGGTCCTCCTCCAGTCCCCCCCCTCGGCATAAACCAGGGTGTCATCCGCATAGCAGATGACACCCGTATCCGGGGGGAGGACAACCCGCAGCACCGCGTCGTACGCCAAGTTCCACAGGAGCGGTCCGAGGACCGACCCCTGCGGAACGCCGCGGTGCGTCTCCCTCGTGTGCACAACGCTATACCGGCCGGTAAACACCACCTCTCTGCCGCGGAGATAGTCGCCGACCACCTCCCGGAGATAGGGGGGCACCTGGAAATATTCCATCGCCCCCACTATCTCCCTCCAGGGCAGGGCGTTGAAGGCGTTAGATATATCCAACGACACGGCTATCAACACCCTGCCCCGAGCGACAGCCCGTTCCCGGAGGAGGCGCAGACGCTCCAGGGCGTCAATTGTGGAGCGCCCCCTCCGGAATCCATACTGGCTGTCGCTCAGGTCGGGACCACCCCGCGACAGATGCTCGACGAGGCGGGCGGCAATTATTCTTTCGAACAGCTTGCCCGCCTCGTCGAGTAAACACACCGGCCGGTAGGCAGCGGGAGACTCTGCGGGTTTCCCCTCCTTTTGGAGGAGAACCAGGCACGCTTTCTTCCACTCTTTGGGGAAGACTCCCCGGCGCAGGCTCGCGTCCATGACGCTCCTGAACGCCGGGGCGAGGACCTCCAGAGCTAAGGCCATTACACCACCGGGAACCCCATCGGGGCCAGGGGCCTTCTTGCCCCTGGCCCGGAGCCCCCGGACGGCCCGGTACAGCTCCCACTCAGTGACCCGGAATTCGTCCGACCATTCAATGGCCGGACCCGGGGCGCGTTCCCTCCCCCCCTCACTCAGGGGGAAGAGGGTATCCACTACGCGCCCCAGAAGTTCCGGGTCTAACCGCTCCGTGACCGGGGACGCCCAGGGGCGGAGCTTCCCAAGCACCGCCTTATACGGGCGTCCCCACAACCCTAACCCTAACCCTAACCCTAACCCTAACCCTAACCCTAACCCTAACCCTAACCCTAACCCTAACCCTAACCCTAACCCTAACCCTAACCCTAACCCTAACCCTAACCCTAACCCTAACCCTAACCCTAACCCTAACCCTTTTTTTTTTTTTTTTTTTTTTTTTTTTTTTTTTTTTTTTTTTTTATCGTGAGGAAATGTTTTATACATACCCCGACTCCCTGGGGGAAGCCGGGGTTATGTGGGATTCTCTCCGGGGGGCGGAGCCCCCAGAGACTACCCACTAAAACCTCACGCCCACCTAAGCTACATGGGAGGTGCCTGGATCACGCGAGTACTCAACAGGACACCTCCCAGCTATCATCATGCCCCGGGGGAGGGGTTAACCTCCCCCACTGCCTACGCTATAAGACCCCGGGCGGAGGGACCCGCCCGGTGTCCCCATCCCTGGAGCCTTCGGATTGGGCTTCCCGAGCCCCAGCTCGGTCCACCCACAGCTCCCGGAGTCCTCGTGCCCCGCTCGGGGCCAGTGTCCCGAAGGAACCAGCCCCGGCCAGAGCAAGAGGACGCCGCCACCGGAAGGAAGGGCCGTCGGAGGCGCGATCCGGCACGCCCCGACCCTTCCTTTCCCCAAAAACCCCCCACGGTCCCCCTCCCCTATCGGGGGGAGGGGGGACCGACACCCCCCACTAACCGGGAAACTATCCCGGGGGGTGTCGGCCAATCACGGGGGGAGCTACACTCCCCCCGGGGGCCCGGGTCAGCTCGCACCCCGGGCCCCCAAATTCAGCGCCCCCACAGGTGGGGGCGAAACAGGGCGCGGGGATACTCCCCGCGCCAAACCCCCTCCGCCCCCCACTCCCGGGGGCAATGGTTGACGCGGGGGAGACCCCCGCGCCCTCCCATCCCTCACCGCCCCCCTCGTGGGGGGCACACGCCGGCGCGGGGGTCGTCCCCGCGCCCACACCCTCCTCGCGGAGCCCGGGTCCCGTTCCCGGGCCCGCTCGGCGGCCTCCTTCTGCTTGATAACTTCCTCGCAGAAGGAGGCCACCGCATTCCACGACCCCACGCTGTCGACCATGTGGTCGACCACGGTCGGCAGCGCGAGGTCCCACCCGCCCACTGCGGCTCGCAGGACACGGCGCGGCCCGGCCCAAGCAGGGCACTCCTCCAGAGTGTGCCGCGCCGTGTCGACATCTTCGCCGCAGTGGTGGCACTGCGCCGTCGGCTCCCGCCCCATTCTGTGCAGGTACTCTCCAAAACAGCCGTGGCCGGAGAGCACCTGCGTGAGGCGGAAGGTCAACCTTCCCCGCCTCCCGCACCATATATAAAATATGGGCAGGAGGGCCCGGACAATCGGACGTGTGGAGGGCGTTAGCAGCGCCCTCCACTCCGATAAACTTTCCGTCCGGGCCTGGCGATTCTGGCCCTCGAGCCCCTCCTCCTCCCCGCGCGTGAGTTCCACCCCCGGCGGGCGGCGGAAGGAGCGGGCGATGTGGTATAGCTTCGCCCGCTCCGCCGCCACCACAGTGAAGGGTGGAATCACGGCGAGGAGTCCCGCCGCCTCGGTGGAGATGGTGCGGTACCCCCGTATGACCCGCAAGGCCAGCCGCCGCCGCACTCTTTCAAAGAGCTTGCGGCTAGGCGTGCTGGCCTCGAGCGCGCGGTGCCATACGGGGGCCCCATACAGGGCTATAGACCGCACCACCTCCACATAGAGGCGGCGTACTTTCAAATCCGGCCCCCCGACATTCGGCAGCAGCCGCGCCAATGCGGCTGCCGTCTTCTCTAGTCGGGGGGCGAGGAGCTCGAAGTGTCCATCGAATCGCCAGCGGCCGTCTATGATCAGGCCCAGGTACCTCATCCTGGGCCCGATCGCGACGGAGGTTTCAGCGACGCGAATCCACAGGTCCCGACCACGGGGTGGCCGCGGCGACCGAGACGATCCGTATAACCAGATCGCCTCGGTCTTTGCCGCGGCCACGGTCAGTCCCATCCCCCGGATTCGCCCGACCACGCAGTCCAGGGCGGCCTCACACAGGTGCCTGGTCCTCCTCCAGTCCCCCCCCTCGGCATAAACCAGGGTGTCATCCGCATAGCAGATGACACCCGTATCCGGGGGGAGGACAACCCGCAGCACCGCGTCGTACGCCAAGTTCCACAGGAGCGGTCCGAGGACGGACCCCTGCGGGACGCCGCGGTGCGTCTCCCTCGTGTGCACAACGCTATACCGGCCGGTAAACACCACCTCTCTGCCGCGGAGATAGTCGCCGACCACCTTCCGGAGATAGGGGGGCACCTGGAAATATTCCATCGCCCCCACTATCTCCCTCCAGGGCAGGGCGTTGAAGGCGTTAGATATATCCAACGACACGGCTATCAACACCCTGCCCCGAGCGACAGCCCGCTCCCGGAGGAGGCGCAGACGCTCCAGGGCGTCAATTGTGGAGCGCCCCCTCCGGAATCCATACTGGCTGTCGCTCAGGTCGGGACCACCCCGCGACAGATGCCCGACGAGGCGGGCGGCAATTATTCTTTCGAACAGCTTGCCCGCCTCGTCGAGTAAACACACCGGCCGGTAAGCAGAGGGGGACTCTGCGGGTTTCCCCTCCTTTTGGAGGAGAACCAGGCACGCTTTCTTCCACTCTTTGGGGAAGACTCCCCGGCGCAGGCTCGCGTCCATGACGCTCCTGAACGCCGGGGCGAGGACCTCCAGAGCTAAGGCCATTACACCACCGGGAACCCCATCGGGGCCAGGGGCCTTCTTGCCCCCGGCCCGGAGCTCCCGGATGGCCTGGTACAGCTCCCACCCAGTGACCCGGAACTCGTCCGACCATTCAATGGCCGGACCCGGGGCGCGTTCCCTCCCCCCCTCACTCAGGGGGAAGAGGGTATCCACTACGCGCCCCAGAAGTTCCGGGTCTAACCGCTCCGTGACCGGGGACGCCCAGGGGCGGAGCTTCCCAAGCACCGCCTTATACGGGCGCCCCCACGGATCCTCACGGAGGGTGAGCAGGAGCTCATCCCAGGCCTTGGCCTTAGCAGCGGCAATCGCACGCTTGAGGGCCACGGCCGCCGATCTGTACTCCCTGTACAGCTCGGCGACCCTCGGCTCCGCGTCGCCGCCCAGAAAATGGCGGCGACGGGCGCGGGCATACCGGCGGCGGGCTCGGCCGGCCGAACTGCGGAGTTCGGCCAGCTCCCCCGACCACCAGTAAACTGACTTTCTCGGGGGCTGAGCTCGGACCCGGGGCATCGCCACGTCACAGATCATCTGCAACGCGCCCCGGATCCAAGCCGCCCCCTCGTCTGCCTCGCGCTCCCTGGCCGAAGGCCAGGCGGAGCCGATAATCACGGCCCTCAGGAGGTCCCCGTCCAGTCGTTTCAGCGCCCATCTGGGCGCTGACGGGGTGCCACGTCGGGGGGGCGTGTCCAATGGCGAGTCCGAGACCACAGCCACGTCCATCAGGACGTAGCTGTGGTCCGACAGGGTCTCTCCACTCCAGACCCGCCAGTCGGACACACGGCGCGAGGCGGCGGCTGTCGCGAATGACACGTCCACTATGGACCAGCCATTCCACCTCACGCACGTAGGCACGGAGCCCCGGTTTAACAACCGGAGCTCCATCCCCTCCGCCCAGTCTTCCAGGACTCCGCCTCGGGCGTTGGTCCCGGGGTTACCCCAGGTGGAGGACCTCGCATTGAGGTCCCCCAGGACCAACACTGGACCGGCTATATAAGGGGCTATCATTAGCCCCAGCCGGTCCAGGAACATCCCTAATTCGGCGGAGTCATAACTGGGTGAGCTGTAGCACCCCACGACCAGAAATCTTCCCCACTTTACCATAACCATCCCCCTGCCCCGTTCGACCACGGAACAGGGGGGCACAGTCGCCGAGTGGCGACGCCACCATATCGCCACGGAGCCGTCAACGTCACCGGACCAGTGTGGGTGGTCCGGGATCCTGTAGGGCTCCGTGGCGACGGCCAGGCCAACCCCCCACTCCTCCAGGCACTGGACCATCAGGTCCTGCGCCCGGTGGCAGTGGTTGAGGTTGGCCTGGAGTACCGGTAGAGGAGACCTGCGCGGAATGTGGGCCATTAGTTGGCCTCCGTGCTGGTCCCCTCCTCTGCGGTCCCGCTAGGGCCCGCCTCCACCTCCATCGTCTCCCCCTCCTTTGGGTTTGGGGGAGCGGCCGACTTCCCCCCCGGGGTAATCGGCGCCGCGCTTTTGGGGGACGCCACACCGTCCCCCTTTGCGCCCTTCTTCTTTTTGGGCGGCGGGGAGCACGCCTTGCTCCCCGCCTTGTGGCCCGCCGGCCTGCCTACCGCAGCGCACACCACGCAGTGTGGTGGCGCCCTGCATTCCACCGCCCGGTGGTTGGCGTCCCCGCAGCGGTAACAGTGACCGCTGCGGTCGACCTCCGCAGTGCATCGCTGCCGTACATGGCCTAGGGCCAGGCAGCGAAAACACTGCAACGGACGCGGAGCCAAAACTACCACCTGGGCGGTGGACCACCCCACTCGCACCCTGCCGGCCTTTTCTATGGCCAGCGCGGCCACGGCCGGGCACTGTACCCAAACAGTGCCGAGTCCGTTGGGCGGAGCTTTGAGCTCGCCCACCCTGACGGACTCGGCGGCACAGCCCCCGGCCTCCGCCACCGCCGCCGTCACCTCCTGGGGGGTGACCGACACCTCCAGGCCCGTGAGGCGAAACTCCGCCTTTTTGACGGGCCTGGAGACCCTCACCTCCATCCCTCCCAGGACGGTGGCCATCCCGGCCGCCAAGGCGTCGGCCTTCGGGCCCCCGTCGGCACCAGGGACCTCAATAATGAGGCCCCCGGTGACCGCCCGCTTCCAATTGAGGGCCCCGATGCCTAGGGCATCTAAGTCGATGCCCTGGCGGGCCCTCCTCACGGCCTCCTCATACGAGGCCTTGCTCCCCTCGGGGACGGTCAAGGTGACCGCCGCCGCGCGGGGAGGGGCCCTCACCCTGGCCACTGGTTTCCCCCCCTTCGGGACGGGGGCAACGGCCTTCCTGGCCTTGGAGGTGCCGGCTGCGGATGCCGCAGTCTGGGACGCAGTCTTGGCCTTGCCCCTGCCCTTCCTCCTAACGACTTCTGACCAGGTATCCCCTTTATCGGGGACACCCGGCGCTGGCGGAGAAGGGGCGGGGGCCGGGGTGGCGACGGGGGCGCTCTCCCCCGCAGAATTTCCGCCTTTCTTCTTCTTCTTCTTCTTCTTCTTCTTTCCCGCCCCTCCCGACGCCGGGGTAGGAGCGGGTGCAGGCGTCGGCGGCGCCGGTGCCGGGGCGGGCCGCGGCGGCATCGGAGGCGCCGGCGGTAGTGGCTGAGATGCCCCGCACGCGCCAACCACGCGACGCAAATCCCTCCGCAGTTCCTCGCGGAGGGATCTCAGACCCTCCTCCATGAGGGCCCGCATCTGCGCCATAACGTCCGACGCGGGCGCCATGGTGGCCACGCCGGCGCCGGGAGCCGGCAGGAGAGGAGCGTCCCGCAACCGCTTTACGGCCATCAGTTCTCCCCTGATGGCCTCCAGCGAGTCGCGGGTCCCCCGGAGCTCCCTCTCCAACGCCGCGCATCTCTCCCGGAGAGCGCTCTCCCCGGGGCTCGCTACGGGCGTAACGCAGGAGCAAGCCGCAGGGTGTCCACCCTGGACACCCCTACGGTCCATCTCCCGCGCGCATGCCTTGATATCGCCGGAGGCTTCCCGGAAGGCCTTAAGGTACGTGCCCTTAAGATTGCCGGACCTCTCGGCCAGCTCGCGGACCTCGTCGGACCGCTCTACCATTAGAGCGGTCAGCTCCCCGGGGAGCAGGCTCCGTATATCCGGCCGCGCTGGATCCTCCAGACGCTCACGCTCGCGATCCCGCTTGCGCTTTTTCCCAGCGCCACTGGAGGAGGCTGTCACGGAGATGATCGACAGCCCGTCATCCTCCAGGTCCGGAATCGGAGTCCCCCTCCCAGGCCGGGGCCTGAGATCCCGGGAAACCGGAAGAAGCGGCGGTCCCATCACCAACGGCGTGGGTACCGCCGGGGCCGGCTGCCCCATAACCTGTGGTGCCACTGGTGCCACCACAGCTCCCCCCTCAACCACTTCCGGGTGTGGTTCCCCCTCCCTTCCCTCTACAATATTATTTTTGTTAGATTCCATAATAAATCCCACGAGCATGGCGGGAAAAGAGGTCCACCCGGGCAGAGCCCCCACTACCCGGGTAAGGCTAGATACACACTGGAGGCGCCAGGTATCCAGTGGTGGTTGGTGCGCTCGCGACTGGTGTACCCCACCAGCCACGCCCTGTTGCCAGGGCGTACCCTCTCACCGCGCACCGAAGCTTAGGGTTGGGGATTTTTATAGAGGTTATCATCCTCGCGGCCCGGCCGGTTAAGGCAAGACCACCGTTCCGGTAAAACATGACCACCGGTTTACGGCAAGAGCCCTGCGGCGACCTCCCCGGTCGTTATCGCAGGACCCATTCCGCGGTTTTTCATCCCTCCGTGTGAGCCTTACCGGCAAGGGAGGCCCTGCCAGGATCCGAAGATCCCGCCGGCATCGCCTCACACATCATTAGGACTACTTCCCGCGGAATACCCCTCGCTCCGTTAGCAACACACAACTGTGTGTGTTCCCAGGGACCACCACGAGGAGGTGGAGCGTAGAGGATTTTAGGGATATGACCACCACCACTGTGGTATACCTAGTAGTGGATCCGAGTCACCACTACTAAGCCCATATCCCCTCGGTCCCCACCCTAACCCTAACCCTAACCCTAACCCTAACCCTAACCCTAACCCTAACCCTAACCCTAACCCTAACCCTAACCCTAACCCTAACCCTAACCCTAACCCTAACCCTAACCCTAACCCTAACCCTAACCCTATTTTTTTTTTTTTTTTTTTTTTTTTCCGAGGAGGTAATCACTATTACGGATACCCGACCCCTCCCGGGGGGGAGTGGGCCGGGTTATGTGGGACTCCTCGGCTGGTGGGTGCAATGCCGAGTATACCCACTAACTCCTCCCCGTCCGTCCCTAGGCTCCTGGGGGCACCCGTGGTCCGCGCGCGCATGTCTATCCGGTGTGCCCCCGCCTTAGCATTCCTCCCTGGGTGGGGGACGCGGCCTCCACCCTATCCTACTCTATCCGAAGGCGCCACGCAACGGACGACGTGAAGCCTTCCCCCCCATTTAGGCCGCCCGATGGACGTCCGGGCCCCCGCCCAAGACGTCCGACGGCCTCCGGGGACGCCATTGGCAACCGAGTATAAGGAGACCGTCGGTCCCCCGCCTCGAGATCACCAAGGGCGCCCCCGCCCGCGTTAAGGACGCCGCAACGGAGGCACGCCCCCGGGGCGTGCCCTGCGTCTCCTTCTCCCACCCCTTCGGCCGGGATCGTGATTTCGCTCACGACCCCGTTCCGCAGCCTCCTTCTGCAGCATTACCTGCTCACAGAAGGAGGCGAACCCTCTCCACGCCCCCTCGCTGCCCGCTGCCGCCGAGACGACAGCCGGAAGCGAGAGGTCATGGCCCACTGCGCGCCGCAGAGCACGGCGCTCACCCGCCCACGCTGGACACTCCTCCAGAGTGTGCTGCGCCGTGTCCCGCGACTCGCCGCAGTGGTGACACGCCTCCTCGGCCTCCCGCCCGATGCGACACAGGTACACACCGAAGCAACCGTGCCCGGTCATCACCTGCGTCACTCGGTAGGAGACCCTATGCCCCATCCATCCCCTGTTCCACCGGTCGAACACGGGGAGGATGGCCCGAACGGCCCGCCTCCCTCCTTCCTCCGTCCCGTGAAGGCTTTCGCGCCATTCCCGGGCGGCGGCCCGCCGAGCGCGGCCCCTGTACTCCGCCACATCGAGCGCCACCTGATCCGGAGCCATCCCCCTCCGCTGGAGGTCCCTGGCGTACCCGTGTACGTCCGACAACACGCGGGCCTCCAGCTCGAGGGGGATAAGCCCCGACATCACCATCGCCGTCGCGTAAGAGATGGTGCGATACCCCCGCACGATGCCAATGGCCAGCCTGCGCTCGATTCGGCGCAGCAGTGCTCGCACACCGCTACGCCCCCCGGCCAAGACATCGTACGCCCACACAGGGGCTCCGTACAGGACTAAAACCCGCACCACCACCGCGAACAGGCGACGTACCCGTCCACAGGGTCCCCCGAGATTCGGGAGAAGACGACCGAGCGCAGCGGTCGCCCTCTCCGCCCGGGGCACTAGCGACTCGATGTGGCGGCAGAAACGCCACAGGCCGTCGAGCTCGAGTCCCAGGTACCGCATCTGGAACCCGACCTCGACCGCTCCCCCCCCCACGGCGATCCAGCACTGGGGAGGCGCCGCCAGCCGGGCCCGGTGGTAAAACCACATGGCCCTGGTCTTAGCGACGGACACCTCTAGGCCCAGAGACCGGATCGCGCGTACCGCGCGCCACGCGCCGCGCTCCGCCAGGCAGACGGCCTCCTTCGTATACCTCCCGGTGGCAAGCACCAACGTGTCGTCGGCGTAACACGTTAGGCTGACACCGGGAGGCATCCCCTCCCGCAGGACGCTGTCGTACGCGAGGTTCCACAGCAACGGGCCCAACACCGAGCCCTGTGGAACCCCCCGCACGACGCTCCTGCGAATCATCCCGTACCGGCCAGGATATTCTATGCTCCTGTCGGAGAGATAGTCCCCGATCACCCTCCTAAGGTACGGAGGCACCTGGTGGAAGACCAGGGCCTCCGAAATTCTATCCCAGGGGACGGTGTTGAACGCGTTGGCGATATCCAAGGAGATCGCCAACGCAACACCGCCCCCCCCCGTACAGGCCCCCGAGAGAGCCCTCACCCGCCGAATTGCGTCGACGGTGGAGAGACCCCCCCGGAAGCCGAACTGCGCCTCGCTCAGATCGGGGACTCCTCCCCCCGACAGGTGCCGGACGAGGCGTCCAACGAGAACGCGCTCGAACAACTTCCCCGCCTCGTCCAGCAAGCAAATTGGCCGGTACCCGGAGGGCGAGTCCCGGGACTTGCCCGCCTTTGGAAGGAGGACCAGCCTGCCCGACTTCCATAGTGGGGGGAACACTCCCTCCCTCAGACAACTGTTGAACAGCCGCCTGAGTTCGGGAGCGAGCCCCCCCTCCAATGCCAAGACCAACGCGCGGCCCGACACCCCGTCAGGACCCGGGGCCTTGCGGCCCACCCGACGGGCCCTGGTCACCGCCTCCCCGAGCTCGCCGGCTGACACCTCCCACTCCGCGGACCAGGAGAGAGGCTCCTGGCCCGGATGGAGGCGGTGTCGCTGTCCCCCCTCACGCGGGAAGAGAGACGTCACCACCTCCTCGAGTAAGGGAGGGTCCATCGATTCCGTCAGTGGGGGGGCCCACGCGCGCAGCTTGCTCATTACAAGCTTATACGGGCGCCCCCACGGATCCGCGTCCACCGTGCCGACGAGCTCCGACCACGCGTCCGCCTTGGCCTTCGCGATGGCCCTCCGGAGAGTCCCGAGCGCGGCTCGGTACTCCCCGTGGAGCCTCGCCTCCTCGTCGTCGCGCCTCCTGCGCGCTCGGCCATACTGGCGCCGCGCGGCATTGCAGGCACGCCGAAGCTCTGCAATGCCCGCGGACCACCAGTATGCCGCCCTTCTATGGTCGGACCGGCTCCGGGGCACCGCGGTGTCGCACACCGCCGTCATCACCTCCCGGAGCCGCTCCGCCCCGCGCGCCGGTGCCCCCCCAGCCGGCTGGGGCCCCCCCCACGTTACCGCGGCGACAGCGGCCCGGAACAGGTCCTCGTCCGCCCCGTTCCACGCCCATCGCGGCCGTCGGTCCACCTGGCCGTGCCGGGAATCCCGCGCGTAGAGGGCGGCGGGCCACACGTCCATGACTATGGGCGTGTGGTCAGAGGCCAGCTCTAGTTCTTCCGCCACCCTCCATCCCGACACTCGGCGCACGGCCGACGGCGTCCCCCATGTCAGATCGACAATAGAGACACCCTGCGGCCGCACGCACGTCGGCGTGGATCCCCGGTTAATCAACCGGAGATCCAGGCCGGACGCCCAGTCTAACACCTCGCTTCCCCTAGTGGTCGTCCTGGGACTCCCCCACGATACCGCGTGGGCATTGAAGTCTCCCAGGACGAGAACCGGACGGGCGCTGCACCGCGCGATGCAGCTACTCAGCCCGCCCAGGAACCCCCGAAAATGATCGAGGCCACGGTTCGGCGAGATATAAACTCCGACGACCGCGATGTCCCCCCACCGCACCGCCACGAATCCCTCGCCTCTCTCCAGAAGGGAGATCGACGGGGACCCGCGGCGGCCCTCCGCCACTATGGCGACGGAGCCGGCCTCGTCCCCCACCCAGAAGGGGTGATCGGGAACGGAGTACGGCTCCGCCGCCACTGCCAACCCAGTCCCCCGCTCGCGCACGGCCTGGACAAACAAGTCCTGGGCCGCACGCGAGTGGTTGAGGTTCGCCTGCAGAACCGGAATAGGCCTGAAAACAGCCTACCCTGACATTTGCTCTGCAGGCTCCCCCCCCTGGTGGGACTGGGCCCCCGGTGTAGTCGGCTGCTGCTGCGCGGGTGCAGCCGCCGACTTTTCCCCTGTTCCCTTCACCGCCGCGCGACCCCTCCTCGGAGCCGGGGCACAACCCTAACCCTAACCCTAACCCTAACCCTAACCCTAACCCTAACCCTAACCCTAACCCTAACCCTAACCCTAACCCTAACCCTAACCCTAACCCTAACCCTAACCCTAACCCTAACCCTAACCCTAACCCTAACCCTAACCCTAACCCTAACCCTTTTTTTTTTTTTTTTTTTTTTTTATCGTGAGGAAATGTTTTATACATACCCCGACTCCCTGGGGGAAGCCGGGGTTATGTGGGATTCTCTCCGGGGGGCGGAGCCCCCGGAGACTACCCACTAAAACCTCACGCCCACCTAAGCTACACGGGAGGTGCCTGGATCACGCGAGTACTCAACAGGACACCTCCCAGCTATCATCATGCCCCGGGGGAGGGGTTAACCTCCCCCACTGCCTACGCTATAAGACCCCGGGCGGAGGGACCCGCCCGGTGTCCCCATCCCTGGAGCCTTCGGATTGGGCTTCCCGAGCCCCAGCTCGGTCCACCCACAGCTCCCGGAGTCTTCGTGTCCCGCTCGGGGCCGGTGTCCCGAAGGAACCAGCCCCGGCCAGAGCAAGAGGACGCCGCCACCGGAAGGAAGGGCCGTCGGAGGCGCGATCCGGCACGCCCCGACCCTTCCTTTCCCCAAAAACCCCCCACGGTCCCCCTCCCCTATCGGGGAGGGACGGACCGACACCCCCCTACACCGGGAAACTAACCCGGGGGGTGTCGGCCTATCACGGGGGGAGCTATGCTCCCCCCCGGGGGCCCGGGTCAGCTCACACCCCGGGCCCCCGAGTTCACCGCCCCCAGTTGTGGGGGCATAACAGGGCGCGGGGAGACTCCCCGCGCCAGCCCCACTCCGCCCCCCACAACCGGGGGCACACGTTGGCGCGGGGGAGACCCCCGCGCCCTCCCTACCCTCTCCGCCCCCATCCGGGGGGGCACACGTCGGCGCGGGGGTCGTCCCCGCGCCCACACCCTCCTCGCGGAGCCCGGGTCCCGCTCCCGGGCCCGCTCGGCGGCCTCCTTCTGCTTGATCACATCATCGCAGAAGGAGGCCACCGCCTTCCACGACCTCACGCTGTCGACCATGTGGTCGACCACGGTCGACAGCGAGAGGTCCCACCCTTCCACCGCGGCTCTAAGGACACGGCGCGGCTCAGCCCAAGCTGGGCACTCCTCCAGAGTGTGCCGCGCCGTGTCGACATCTTCGCCGCAGTGGTGGCACCGCGCAGTCGGCTCCCGCCCCATTCTATGCAGGTACTCTCCGAAGCAACCGTGGCCGGAGAGCACCTGCGTGAGGCGGAAGGTCAACCTTCCCCGCCTCCTGCACCATATATAAAATATGGGCAGGAGGGCCCGGACAATCGGACGTGTGGAGGGCGTTAGCATCGCCCTCCACTCCGATAAACTTTCCGTCCGGGCCTGGCGATTCTGGCCCTCGAGCTCCTCCTCCTCCTCGCGCGTGAGTTCCACCCCCGGCGGGCGGCGGAAGGAGCGGGCGATGTGGTATAGCTTCGCCCGCTCCGCCGCCACCACAGTGAAGGGTGGAATCACGGCGAGGAGTCCCGCCGCCTCGGTGGAGATGGTGCGGTACCCCCGTATGACCCGCAAGGCCAGCCGCCGCCGCACTCTTTCGAAGAGTTTGCGGCTAGGCGTGCTGGCCTCGAGCGAGCGGTGCCATACGGGGGCCCCATACAGGGCTATAGACCGCACCACCTCCGTATAGAGGCGGCGCACTTTCAAATCCGGCCCCCCGACATTCGGCAGCAGCCGCGCCAATGCGGCTGCCGTCCTCTCTAGTCGGGGGGCACCCTAACCCTAACCCTAACCCTAACCCTAACCCTAACCCTAACCCTAACCCTAACCCTAACCCTAACCCTAACCCTAACCCTAACCCTAACCCTAACCCTAACCCTAACCCTAACCCTAACCCTAACCCTAACCCTAACCCTAACCCTAACCCTAACCCTAACCCTAACCCTAACCCTAACCCTAACCCTAACCCTAACCCTTTTTTTTTTTTTTTTTTTTTTATCGTGAGGAAATGTTTTATACATACCCCGACTCCCTGGGGGAAGCCGGGGTTATGTGGGATTCTCTCCGGGGGGCGGAGCCCCCGGAGACTACCCACTAAAACCTCACGCCCACCTAAGCTACACGGGAGGTGCCTGGATCACGCGAGTACTCAACAGGACACCTCCCAGCTAATACATGCCACCCCAGGGGAGGGGTTAGCCTCCCCCACTGCCTACGCTATAAGACCCCGGGCGGAGGGACCCGCCCGGTGTCCCCATCCCTGGAGCCTTCGGATTGGGCTTCCCGAGCCCCAGCTCGGTCCACCCACAGCTCCCGGAGTCCTCGTGCCCCGCTCGGGGCCGATGTCCCGAAGGAACCAGCCCCGGCCAGAGCAAGAGGACGCCGCCACCGGAAGGAAGGGCCGTCGGAGGCGTGATCCGGCACGCCCCGACCCTTCCTTTCCCCGAACCCCCCACGGATCCCCCTCCCCAATCGGGGAGGGACGGACCGACACCCCCCTACATTGGGAAAATAACCCGGGGGTGTCGGCCTATCACGGGGGGAGCTATGCTCCCCCCCGGGGGCCCGGGTCAGCTCACGCCCCGGGCCCCCAAATTCGCCGCCCCCAGTGGTGGGGGCATAACAGGGCGCGGGGGAACTCCCCGCGCCAACCCCACTCCGCCCCCCACCACCGGGGGCACACGTTGACGCGGGGGAGACCCCCGCGCCCTCCCTACCCTCTCCGCCCCCCTACTGGGGGGCACACGTCGGCGCGGGGGTCGTCCCCGCGCCCAAATACGCCTCGCGGAGCCCGGGTCCCGTTCCCGGGCCCGCTCGGCGGCCTCCTTCTGCTTGATCACATCATCGCAGAAGGAGGCCACCGCCTTCCACGACCTCACGCTGTCGACCATGTGGTCGACCACGGTCGACAGCGAGAGGTCCCACCCTTCCACCGCGGCTCTAAGGACACGGCGCGGCTCGGCCCAAGCTGGGCACTCCTCCAGAGTGTGCCGCGCCGTGTCCACATCTTCGCCGCAGTGGTGGCACTGCGCAGTCGGCTCCCGCCCCATTCTGTGCAGGTACTCTCCGAAGCAACCGTGGCCGGAGAGCACCTGCGTGAGGCGGAAGGTCAACCTTCCCCGCCTCCTGCACCATATATGAAATATGGGCAGGAGGGCCCGGACAATCGGACGTGTGGAGGGCGTTAGCATCGCCCTCCACTCCGATAAACTTTCCGTCCGGGCCTGACGATTCTGGCCCTCGAGCTCCGACTCCTCCTCGCGCGTGAGATCCACCCCCGGCGGGCGGCGGAAGGAGCGGGCGATGTGGTATAACTTCGCCCGCTCCGCCGCCACCACAGTGAAGGGCGGAATCACGGCGAGGAGTCCCGCCGCCTCGGTGGAGATGGTGCGGTACCCCCGTATGACCCGCAGGGCCAGCCGCCGCCGCACTCTTTCTAAGAGTTTGCGGCTTGGCGTGCTGGCCCCGAGCGAGCGGTGCCATACGGGGGCCCCATACAGGGCTATAGACCGCACCACCTCCGTATAGAGGCGGCGCACTTTCAAATCCGGCCCCCCGACATTCGGCAGCAGCCGCGCCAATGCGGCTGCCGTCTTCTCTAGTCGGGGGGCGAGGAGCTCGAAGTGTTCTTCGAATCGCCAGCGGCCGTCTATGACCAGGCCCAGGTATCTCATCCTGGGCCCGATCTCGACGGAGGTTTCAGCGACGCGAATCCGGAGGTTCTGACCATGGGGTAGCCGCCGCGGCCGAGGCGATCCGTACATCCAGATCGCCTCGGTCTTTGCGGCGGCCACGGTCAACCCCATCCTCCGGATTCGCCCGACCACGCGGTCCAGGGCGGCCTCACACAGGTGCCTGGTTCTCCCCCAGTCCCCCCCCATGGCATATACCAGGGTGTCATCTGCGTAGCAGATGACACCCGTATCCGGGGGGAGGACAACCCGCAGCACCGCGTCGTAAGCCAAGTTCCACAGGAGCGGTCCGAGGACCGACCCCTGTGGAACGCCGCGGTGCGTCTCCCTCGTGTTCACGATGCTATACCGGCCGGTAAACATCACTTTCCTGCCGCGGAGGTAGTCACCGACCACCTTCCGGAGATAGGGGGGCACCTGGAAATACTCCATCGCCCCCACTATCTCCTTCCAGGGCAGGGCGTTGAAGGCGTTAGATATGTCTAACGACACCGCCAACAACGCCCCGCCCCGAGCGACAGCCCGTTCACGGAGGAGGCGCAGACGCTCCAGGGCGTCAATTGTGGAGCGCCCCCTCCGGAATCCATACTGGCTGTCGCTCAGGTCGGGACCACCCCGCGACAGGTGCTCGACGAGGCGGGCGGCAATTATCCTTTCGAACAGCTTGCCCGCCTCGTCGAGTAAACAAACCGGCCGGTATGCAGAGGGAGACTCTGCGGGTTTCCCCTCCTTTTGGAGGAGAACCAGGCACGCCTTTTTCCACTCCTTGGGGAAGACTCCCCGGCGCAGGCTCGCGTCCATGACGCTCCTGAACGCCGGGGCGAGGACCTCCATAGCTAAGGCCATTATACCACCGGGAACCCCATCGGGGCCAGGGGCCTTCTTGCCCCCGGCCCGGAGTTCCCGGACGGCCCGGTACAGCTCCCACTCGGTGACCCGGAATTCGTCCGACCACTCAATGGTCGGACCCGGGGCGCGTTCCCTCCTCCCCTCGTTCCCATCATCAGCGGGGAAGAGGGTACTCACTACGCGCCCCAGAAATTCCGGGTCTAGCCTCTCCGTGACCGGGGACGCCCAGGGGCGGAGCTTCCCAAGCACCGCCTTATACGGGCGTCCCCACGGATCGTCACGGAGGGTGAGCAGGAGCTCATCCCAGGCCTTGGCCTTAGCAGCGGCAATCGCACGCTTGAGGGCCACGGCCGCCGATCTGTACTCCCTGTACAGCTCGGCGACCCTCGGCTCCGCGTCGCCGCCCAGGAAATGGCGGCGACGGGCGCGGGTGTACTGGCGGCGGGCTCGGCCGGCCGAACTGCGAAGTTCGGCCAGCTCCCCCGACCACCAGTATACAGACTTTCTCGGGGGCTGAGCTCGGACCCGGGGCATCGCCACGTCGCAGATCATCTGCAACGTGCCCCGGATCCAAGTCGCCCCCTCATTTACCCCGCGCTCCCTGGCCGAAGGCCAGGCGGAGCCGATTATCACGGCCCTCAGGAGGTCCCCGTCCAGTCGTTTCAGCGCCCATCTGGGCGCTGACGGGGTGCCACGTCGGAGGGGCGTGTCCAATGGCGAGTCCGAGACCACAGCCACGTCCATCAGGACGTAGCTGTGGTCCGACAAGGTCTCTCCACTCCAGACCCGCCAATTGGACACACGGCGTGAGGCGGCGGCCGTCGCGAACGACACGTCAACAATCGACCAGCCGTTCCACCTCACGCACGTAGGCACGGAGCCCCGGTTTAATAACCGGAGCTCCATCCCCTCCGCCCAGTCTTCCAGGACTCCGCCTCGGGCGCTGGTCCCGGGGTTACCCCAGGTGGTGGACCTCGCATTGAGGTCCCCCAGGACCAGCACCGGACCGGCTATATATGGGGCTATCATTAGCCCCAGCCGGTCCAGGAACATCCCGAGTTCGGCGGAGTCACAACTGGGTGAGTTGTAGCACCCCACGACCAGAAGTCTTCCCCATTTAACCATAACCATCCCCCTGCCCCGTTCGACCACGGAGCAGGGGGGCACAGTCGCCGAGTGGCGACGCCACCACACCGCCACGGAGCCGTCCACGTCACCGGACCAGTGTGGATGGTCCGGGACTCTGTACGGCTCCGTGGCGACGGCCAGGCCAACCCCCCACTCCTCCAGGCACTGGACCATCAGGTCCTGCGCCCGGCAGCAGTGGTTGAGGTTGGCCTGGACTACCAACTGGGGGGACCGGCTGGACGTGGCCATTAATTGGCTTCAGCCGGTCTCCCCTTTTCAGCCACCGACGAGGGTGGCGGGGGGCCTGGGGCCCCCTCCCCGCTGGGGACTGCCTCCACCTCCATCTCCACTGTCTCAGTGGAGGTGGTGGGGGCGGCTACTGCCTCCCCGGCAGTCCCCTTCGTCGCGCTTTGGGGGGGCGCCACACCGCCCCCCTTTGCGCCCTTCTTCTGTTTGGGAGGCGGGGAGCACGCTTTGCTCCCCGCCTTGTGTCCCGCCGGTCTCCCCACGGCCGCACACACCACGCAATGCGGTGTGGCTTTGCAGTCCACCGCCCGGTGGGATGCATCCCCGCAGCGGTAGCAATGACCGCTGCGGTCGACCGCTGCTGTGCATCGCTGCCGTACGTGGCCTAAGGCCAGGCAGCGAAAGCACTGCAGCGGTCGTGGAGCAAGGACCACCACCTGGGCGGTGGACCACCCGACGCGAACCTTGCCGGCCTTCTCGATGGCTACCGCGGCCACGGCCGGGCACTGCACCCAAACCGTGCCGAGTCCGTTGGGCGGAGCCTTCAGCTCCCCCACCCTCACGGACTCGGCGGCGCAGCCCCCGGCCTTCGCCACCGCCTCCGTTACCTCCTGGGGGGTCACCGACACCTCCAGGCCCGTGAGGCGGAATTCCGCCTTCTTCACGGGCCTGGAGACCCTAACCTCCATCCCCCCAGGACGGCAGCCATCTTGGCCGCCAAGGCGTCGGCCTTGGGGCCCCCGTCGGCACCAGGGACCTCGATGATGAGGCCCCCGGTGACCGCGCGCTTCCAGTTGAGGGCCCCAATGCCCAGGGCGTCGAGGTCGACGCCCTGGCGGGCCCTCCTAATGGCCTCCTCGTAGGAGGCCTTGCTCCCCTCCGGGACGGTGATCGTCACCGCCGCTGACCGGGGGGGAGCCTTTACCTTGGCCGCCGCCTTCCCGCCCTTTGAGGCGGGGGCAGCGGCCTTTCCTTTCTTGGTGGCGCCCGCCGGCGCCTTGGCCGCGGCGGTCGCAGCGTTGGCCACGGCGGCGACCGCCTTAGCCGCAGCCCTGGCCCTCCTCCCCACGACCTCTGCCCAGGTCTCCTCTTTTGGGAGACCCGGCTTCGGTGCTGGGGGCGGCGCCGGACGGGCGACCGGAGGCTGGTGGATATCCCCAGCCTGCTTGCCCTTCTTCTTCTTCTTCTTCTGCCCCGAAGGGGCAGGGGCCGGCGTCGGTGGCGCAGGCGCCGGCGGCGCAGGCGCAGGCGCGGGCCCCGGCTGGGCCAGCGGCACGCGAGGCGACGGGCGAGGGGGCCCACGTGCCCCCGCAGCCGGGGCAACGGCCGCGACCGCACGCCGGAGCTCCACCCGCATCTCTTGGCGGATGGAGCTCAGACCCGCCTCCATCAGCGCCCGCATCTGGACCATCAAGTCCGATGCAGGCGCCGCGGTGTCCTCGGCGACAGCCGGCGCCGGTAGGGGGGGAGCGTCGCGCAGCCGCTTGACGGCCATCAGTTCACCCCTGATGGCTTCGAGGGAGTCGCGGGTCTCCCGCAACTCCCTCTCAAGGGCCGCGCAACGCTCCCTCAGGAGTTCCTCCCCTGGGCTGGGGCCCGCGGGTGGCACCGGGCCAGGGCCGACTGCGGTGCTTCCCCAAAGGAAGCCCCTGCAGTCGATCTCATTGGCCACCGCTTCAATGAGATCCGAGGAGTCGCGGAAGCCCTTCACAAAGGTACCCTTAAGGTTCCGGCTCCTCTCGGCCATCTCCCGGTTCTCCCGGGCCAACCCCACAAGGAGAGCTGTTAGCTCTCCGGGGAGCATGCCCCTCACCTCCACGCTAGGGAGCCGGGAGAAGGTGACCTCCCCGTCCAGCCTGTCCCGCTTATCGGACGGGGTCGGCGACGCTCTCCCCGGAGTCGGGGTGAGCGGGCGTTTACTGCCCGCACCGCTGGTGGAGGGGACGGCCGACCCGGCCGACGTGACCGATCTGGCCGACGTGACCGACGCTCGGTCCTCCTCTCCGATGGGTCCAGCGTGCCCCGGGGTCCCCTTCCTCGCCCGAAGCTTCGGACGGTCGACCGGGGCCGGTGGTCCCATCACCTGTGATGGCACTGGTGCAACCACAGCTCCCCCCTCAACCACTTCCGGGTGTGGTTCCCCCTCCTTACCCTCTATGTTTTTAATTAAAGAATCCATGATAAATCCCACGAGAGCGGCGGGAAAAGAGGTCCACCCGGGCAGAGCCCCCACTACCCGGGTAAGGCTATATACGCACTGGAGGCGCCAGTTATCCAGTGGTTGTTGGTGCGCTCGCGACTGGTGTACCCCACCAGCCACGCCCTGTTGCCAGGGCGTACCCTCTCACCGCGCACCGAAGCTTAGGGTTGGGGATTTTTTATAGAGGTTATCATCCTCGCGGCCCGGCCGGTTAAGGCAAGACCACCGTTCCGGTAAAACATGACCACCGGTTTACGGCAAGGGCCCTGCGGCGACCTCCCCGGTCGTTATCGCAGGACCCAATCCGCGGTTTTTCATCCCTCCGTGTGAGCCTTACCGGCAAGGGAGGCCCTGCCAGGATCCGAAGATCCCGCCGGCATCGCCTCACACATCATTGGGACTACTTCCCGCGGAATACCCCTCGCTCCGTTAGCAACACACAACTATGTGTGTTCCCAGGGACCACCACGAGGAGGTGGAGCGTAGAGGATTTTAGGGATATGACCACCACCACTGTGGTATACCTAGCAGTGGATCCGAGTCACCACTACTAAGCCCATATCCCCTTGGTCCCCACCCTAACCCTAACCCTAACCCTAACCCTAACCCTAACCCTAACCCTAACCCTAACCCTAACCCTAACCCTAACCCTAACCCTAACCCTAACCCTAACCCTAACCCTAACCCTAACCCTAACCCTAACCCTAACCCTAACCCTAACCCTAACCCTAACCCTAACCCTAACCCTAACCCTAACCCTAACCCTAACCCTAACCCTATTTTTTTTTTTTTTTTTTTTTTTTCCGAGGAGGTAATCACTATTACGGATACCCGACCCCTCCCGGGGGGGGAGTGGGCCGGGTTATGTGGGACTCCTCGGCTGGTGGGTGCAATGCCGAGTATACCCACTAACTCCTCCCCGTCCGTCCCTAGGCTCCTGGGGGCACCCGTGGTCCGCGCGCGCATGTCTATCCGGTGTGCCCCCGCCTTAGCATTCCTCCCTGGGTGGGGGACGCGGCCTCCACCCTATCCTACTCTATCCGAAGGCGCCACGCAACGGACGACGTGAAGCCTTCCCCCCCATTTAGGCCGCCCGATGGACGTCCGGGCCCCCGCCCGAGACGTCCGACGGCCTCCGGGGACGCCATTGGCAACCGAGTATAAGGAGACCGTCGGTCCCCCGCCTCGAGATCACCAAGGGCGCCCCCGCCCGCGTTAAGGACGCCGCAACGGAGGCACGCCCCCGGGGCGTGCCCTGCGTCTCCTTCTCCCACCCCTTCGGCCGGGATCGTGATTTCGCTCACGACCCCGTTCCGCAGCCTCCTTCTGCAGCATTACCTGCTCGCAGAAGGAGGCGAACCCAACCCTAACCCTAACCCTAACCCTAACCCTAACCCTAACCCTAACCCTAACCCTAACCCTAACCCTTTTTTTTTTTTTTTTTTTTTTTTTTTTTTTTTTATCGTGAGGAAATGTTTTATACATACCCCGACTCCCTGGGGGAAGCCGGGGTTATGTGGGATTCTCTCCGGGGGGCGGAGCCCCCGGAGACTACCCACTAAAACCTCACGCCCACCTAAGCTACATGGGAGGTGCCTGGATCACGCGAGTACTCAACAGGACACCTCCCAGCTAATACATGCCACCCCGGGGGAGGGGTTAACCTCCCCCACTGCCTACGCTATAAGACCCCGGGCGGAGGGACCCGCCCGGTGTCCCCATCCCTGGAGCCTTCGGATTGGGCTTCCCGAGCCCCAGCTCGGTCCACCCACAGCTCCCGGAGTCCTCGTGCCCCGCTCGGGGCCAGTGTCCCGAAGGAACCAGCCCCGGCCAGAGCAAGAGGACGCCGCCACCGGAAGGAAGGGCCGTCGGAGGCGCGATCCGGCACGCCCCGACCCTTCCTCACCCAAATCCCCCCACGAATCCCCCTCCCCTAACGGGAGGGACGGACCGACACCCCCCCAAACCGGGAAATTAACCCGGGGGGTGTCGGCCTATCACGGGGGGAGCTATGCTCCCCCCCGGGGGCCCGGGTCAGCTCACGCCCCGGGCCCCCAAATTCGCCGCCCCCAGTGGTGGGGGCATAACAGGGCGCGGGGGAACTCCCCGCGCCAACCCCACTCCGCCCCCCACCACCGGGGGCACACGTTGACGCGGGGGAGACCCCCGCGCCCTCCCTACCCTCTCCGCCCCCCTACTGGGGGGCACACGTCGGCGCGGGGGTCGTCCCCGCGCCCAAATACGCCTCGCGGAGCCCGGGTCCCGTTCCCGGGCCCGCTCGGCGGCCTCCTTCTGCTTGATCACATCATCGCAGAAGGAGGCCACCGCCTTCCACGACCTCACGCTGTCGACCATGTGGTCGACCACGGTCGACAGCGAGAGGTCCCACCCTTCCACCGCGGCTCTAAGGACACGGCGCGGCTCGGCCCAAGCTGGGCACTCCTCCAGAGTGTGCCGCGCCGTGTCCACATCTTCGCCGCAGTGGTGGCACTGCGCAGTCGGCTCCCGCCCCATTCTGTGCAGGTACTCTCCGAAGCAACCGTGGCCGGAGAGCACCTGCGTGAGGCGGAAGGTCAACCTTCCCCGCCTCCTGCACCATATATAAAATATGGGCAGGAGGGCCCGGACAATCGGACGTGTGGAGGGCGTTATCATCGCCCTCCACTCCGAAAGACTTTCCGTCCGGGCCTGGCGATTCTGGCCCTCGAGCTCCTCCTCCTCCTCGCGCGTGAGTTCCACCCCCGGCGGGCGGCGGAAGGAGCGGGCGATGTGGTATAGCTTCGCCCGCTCCGCCGCCACCACAGTGAAGGGTGGAATCACGGCGAGGAGTCCCGCCGCCTCGGTGGAGATGGTGCGGTACCCCCGTATGACCCGCAGGGCCAGCCGCCGCCGCACTCTTTCTAGGAGTTTGCGGCTTGGCGTGCTGGCCCCGAGCGAGCGGTGCCATACGGGGGCCCCATACAGGGCTATAGACCGCACCACCTCCGTATAGAGGCGGCGTACTTTCAAATCCGGCCCCCCGACATTCGGCAGCAGCCGCGCCAATGCGGCTGCCGTCTTCTCTAGTCGGGGGGCGAGGAGCTCGAAGTGTTCTTCGAATCGCCAGCGGCCGTCTATGACCAGGCCCAGGTATCTCATGCTGGGCCCGATCTCGACGGAGGTTTCAGCGACGCGAATCCGGAGGTTCTGACCATGGGGTAGCCGCCGCGGCCGAGGCGATCCGTACATCCAGATCGCCTCGGTCTTTGCGGCGGCCACGGTCAACCCCATCCTCCGGATTCGCCCGACCACGCGGTCCAGGGCGGCCTCACACAGGTGCCTGGTTCTCCCCCAGTCCCCCCCCATGGCATATACCAGGGTGTCATCTGCGTAGCAGATGACACCCGTATCCGGGGGGAGGACAACCCGCAGCACCGCGTCGTAAGCCAAGTTCCACAGGAGCGGTCCGAGGACCGACCCCTGTGGAACGCCGCGGTGCGTCTCCCTCGTGTTCACGATGTTATACCGGCCGGTAAACATCACTTTCCTGCCGCGGAGGTAGTCACCGACCACCTTCCGGAGATAGGGGGGCACCTGGAAGTACTCCATCGCCCCCACTATCTCCTTCCAGGGCAGGGCGTTGAAGGCGTTAGATATGTCTAACGACACCGCCAACAACGCCCCGCCCCGAGCGACAGCCCGTTCACGGAGGAGGCGCAGACGCTCCAGGGCGTCAATTGTGGAGCGCCCCCTCCGGAATCCATACTGGCTGTCGCTCAGGTCGGGACCACCCCGCGACAGGTGCTCGACGAGGCGGGCGGCAATTATCCTTTCGAATATCTTGCCCGCCTCGTCGAGTAAACAAACCGGCCGGTATGCAGAGGGAGACTCTGCGGGTTTCCCCTCCTTTTGGAGGAGAACCAGGCACGCCTTTTTCCACTCGTTGGGGAAGACTCCCCGGCGCAGGCTCGCGTCCATGACGCTCCTGAACGCCGGGGCGAGGACCTCCATAGCTAAGGCCATTATACCACCGGGAACCCCATCGGGGCCAGGGGCTTTCTTGCCCCCGGCCCGGAGTTCCCGGACGGCCCGGTACAGCTCCCACTCGGTGACCCGGAATTCGTCCGACCACTCAATGGTCGGACCCGGGGCGCGTTCCCTCCTCCCCTCGTTCCCATCATCAGCGGGGAAGAGGGTACTCACTACGCGCCCCAGAAATTCCGGGTCTAGCCTCTCCGTGACCGGGGACGCCCAGGGGCGGAGCTTCCCAAGCACCGCCTTATACGGGCGTCCCCACGGATCGTCACGGAGGGTGAGCAGGAGCTCATCCCAGGCCTTGGCCTTAGCCGCGGCAATCGCACGCTTGAGGGCCACGGCCGCCGATCTGTACTCCCTGTACAGCTCGGCGACCCTCGGCTCCGCGTCGCCGCCCAGGAAATGGCGGCGACGGGCGCGGGTGTACTGGCGGCGGGCTCGGCCGGCCGAACTGCGAAGTTCGGCCAGCTCCCCCGACCACCAGTATACAGACTTTCTCGGGGGCTGAGCTCGGACCCGGGGCATCGCCACGTCGCAGATCATCTGCAACGTGCCCCGGATCCAAGTCGCCCCCTCATTTACCCCGCGCTCCCTGGCCGAAGGCCAGGCGGAGCCGATTATCACGGCCCTCAGGAGGTCCCCGTCCAGTCGTTTCAGCGCCCATCTGGGCGCTGACGGGGTGCCACGTCGGAGGGGCGTGTCCAATGGCGAGTCCGAGACCACAGCCACGTCCATCAGGACGTAGCTGTGGTCAGACAGGGTCTCTCCATCCCAGACCCGCCAGTTGGACACACGGCGTGAGGCGGCGGCCGTAGCGAACGACACGTCAACAATCGACCAGCCGTTCCACCTCACGCACGTAGGCACGGAGCCCCGGTTTAATAACCGGAGCTCCATCCCCTCCGCCCAGTCTTCCAGGACTCCGCCTCGGGCGCTGGTCCCGGGGTTACCCCAGGTGGTGGACCTCGCATTGAGGTCCCCCAGGACCAGCACCGGACCGGCTATATATGGGGCTATCATTAGCCCCAGCCGGTCCAGGAACATCCCGAGTTCGGCGGAGTCACAACTGGGTGAGTTGTAGCACCCCACGACCAGAAGTCTTCCCCATTTAACCATAACCATCCCCCTGCCCCGTTCGACCACGGAGCAGGGGGGCACAGTCGCCGAGTGGCGACGCCACCACACCGCCACGGAGCCGTCAGCGTCACCGGACCAGTGTGGATGGTCCGGGACTCTGTACGGCTCCGTGGCGACGGCCAGGCCAACCCCCCACTCCTCCAGGCACTGGACCATCAGGTCCTGTGCCCGGCAGCAGTGGTTGAGGTTGGCCTGGACTACCAACTGGGGGGACCGGCTGGACGTGGCCATTAATTGGCTTCAGCCGGTCTCCCCTTTTCAGCCACCGACGAGGGTGGCGGGGGGCCTGAGACCCCCTCCCCGCTGGGGACTGCCTCCACCTCCATCTCCACTGTCTCAGTGGAGGTGGTGGGGGCGGCTACTGCCTCCCCGGCAGTCCCCTTCGTCGCGCTTTGGGGGGGCGCCACACCGCCCCCCTTTGCGCCCTTCTTCTGTTTGGGAGGCGGGGAGCACGCTTTGCTCCCCGCCTTGTGCCCCGCCGGTCTCCCTACGGCCGCGCATACCACGCAGTGCGGAGGAGCCTTGCAGTCCACCGCCCGGTGGGATGCATCCCCGCAGCGGTAACAATGACCGCTGCGGTCGACCGCCGCCGTGCATCGCTGCCGTACGTGGCCCAGGGCCAGGCAGCGAAAACACTGCAGCGGCCGCGGAGCAAGCACCACCACCTGGGCGGTGGACCACCCAACCCGCACCTTGCCGGCCTTCTCGATGGCCACCGCGGCCACGGCCGGGCACTGCACCCAAACAGTGCCGAGTCCGTTGGGCGGAGCCTTCAGCTCCCCCACCCTCACGGACTCGGCGGCGCAGCCCCCGGCCTTCGCCACCGCCTCCTTTACCTCCTGGGGGGTCACCGACACCTCCAGGCCCGTGAGGCGGAATTCCGCCTTCTTCACGGGCCTGGAGACCCTAACCTCCATCCCCCCCAGGACGGCAGCCATCTTGGCCGCCAAGGCGTCGGCCTTGGGGCCCCCGTCGGCACCAGGGACCTCGATGATGAGGCCCCCGGTGACCGCGCGCTTCCAGTTGAGGGCCCCAATGCCCAGGGCGTCGAGGTCGACGCCCTGGCGGGCCCTCCTAATGGCCTCCTCGTAGGAGGCCTTGCTCCCCTCCGGGACGGTGATCGTCACCGCCGCTGACCGGGGGGGAGCCTTTACCTTGGCCGCCGCCTTCCCGCCCTTTGAGGCGGGGGCAGCGGCCTTTCCTTTTTTGGTGGCGCCCGCCGGCGCCTTGGCCGCGGCGGTCGCAGCGTTGGCCACGGCGGCGACCGCCTTAGCCGCAGCCCTGGCCCTCCTCCCCAGGACCTCTGCCCAGGTCTCCTCTTTCGGGAGACCCGGCTTCGGTGCTGGGGGCGGCGCCGGACGGGCGACCGGAGGCTGGGGGATATCCCCAGCCTTCTTGCCCTTCTTCTTCTTCTTCTTCTGCCCCGAAGGGGCAGGGGCCGGCGTCGGTGGCGCAGGCGCCGGCGGCGCAGGCGCAGGCGCGGGCTTCGGCTGGGCCAGCGGCACGCGAGGCGACGGGCGAGGGGGCCCACGTGCCCCCTCGGCTGGGGCAACGGCCGCGACCGCGCGCCGGAGCTCCACCCGCATCTCTTGGCGGATGGAGCTCAGACCCGCCTCCATCAGCGCCCGCATCTGGACCATCAAGTCCGATGCAGGCGCCGCGGTGTCCTCGGCGACAGCCGGCGCCGGCAGGGGGGGAGCGTCGCGCAGCCGCTTGACAGCCATCAATTCTCCCCTGATGGCTTCGAGGGAGTCACGGGTCTCCCGCAACTCCCTCTCAAGGGCCGCGCAACGCTCCCTCAGGAGTTCCTCCCCAGGGCTCGGGCCCGCCGGTGGCACAGGACCAGGGCCGACTGCGGTGCTTCCCCACAGGAAGCCCCTGCAGTCGATCTCATTGGCCACCGCTTCAATGAGATCCGAGGAGTCGCGGAAGCCCTTCACGAAGGTACCCTTCAGGTTCCGGCTCCTCTCGGCCATCTCCCGGTTCTCCCGGGCCAAACCCACAAGGAGAGCTGTCAGCTCCCCGGGGAGCATGCCCCTCACCTCCACGCTAGGGAGCCGGGAGAAGGTGACCTCCCCGTCCAGCCTGTCCCGCTTATCGGACGGGGTCGGCGACGCTCTCCCCGGAGTCGGGGTGAGCGGGCGTTTGCTGCCCGCACCGCTGGTGGAGGGGACGGCCGACCCGGCCGACGTGACCGATCTGGCCGACGTGACCGATGCTCGGTCCTCCTCTCCGATGGGTCCAGCGTGCCCCGGGGTCCCCTTCCTCGCCCGAAGCTTCGGACGGTCGACCGGGGCCGGTGGTCCCATCACCTGTGGTGGCACTGGTGCCACCACAGCTCCCCCCTCAACCACTTCCGGGTGTGGTTCCCCCTCCTTAACTTCGTCATTTATATTTGTAATGCAATCCATAATGAATCCCACGAGTATGGCGGGAAAAGAGGTCCACCCGGGCAGAGCCCCCACTACCCGGGTAAGGCTAGATACGCACTGGAGGCGCCAGGTATCCAGTGGTGAATGGTGCGCTCGCGACTGGTGTACCCCACCAGCCACGCCCTGTTGCCAGGGCGTACCCTCTCACCGCGCACCGAAGCTTAGGGTTGGGGATTTTTTATAGAGGTTATCATCCTCGCGGCCCGGCCGGTTAAGGCAAGACCACCGTTCCGGTAAAACATGACCACCGGTTTACGGCAAGGGCCCTGCGGCGACCTCCCCGGTCGTTATCGCAGGACCCAATCCGCGGTTTTTCATCCCTCCGTGTGAGCCTTACCGGCAAGGGAGGCCCTGCCAGGATCCGAAGATCCCGCCGGCATCGCCTCACACATCATTGGGACTACTTCCCGCGGAATACCCCTCGCTCCGTTAGCAACACACAACTATGTGTGTTCCCAGGGACCACCACGAGGAGGTGGAGCGTAGAGGATTTTAGGGATATGACCGCCACCACTGTGGCATACCTAGTAGTGGATCCGAGTCACCACTACTAAGCCCATATCCCCTCGGTCCCCACCCTAACCCTAACCCTAACCCTAACCCTAACCCTAACCCTAACCCTAACCCTAACCCTAACCCTAACCCTAACCCTAACCCTAACCCTAACCCTAACCCTAACCCTAACCCTAACCCTAACCCTAACCCTAACCCTAACCCTAACCCTAACCCTAACCCAAACCCTAACCCTAACCCTAACCCTAACCCTTTTTTTTTTTTTTTTTTTTTTTTTTTTATCGTGAGGAAATGTTTTATACATACCCCGACTCCCTGGGGGAAGCCGGGGTTATGTGGGATTCTCCCCGGGGGGCGAGCCCCCGGAGACTACCCACTAAAACCTCACGCCCACCTAAGCTACAGGGGAGGTGCCTGGATCACGCGAGTACTCAACAGGACACCTCCCAGCTATCATCATACCCCGGGGGAGGGGTTAACCTCCCCCACTGCCTACGCTATAAGACCCCGGGCGGAGGGACCCGCCCGGTGTCCCCATCCCTGGAGCCTTCGGATTGAGCTTCCCGAGCCCCAGCTCGGTCCACCCACAGCTCCCGGAGTCTTCATGCCCCGCTCGGGGCCGGTATCCCGAAGGAACCAGCCCCGGCCGAGGCAGGAAGACGCCGCCACCGGAAGGAAGGGCCGTCGGAGGCGCGATCCGGCACGCCCCGACCCTTCCTCACCCAAATCCCCCCACGAATCCCCCTCCCCTAACGGGAGGGACGGACCGACACCCCCCCAAACCGGGAAATTAACCCGGGGGGTGTCGGCCTATCACGGGGGGAGCTATGCTCCCCCCCGGGGGCCCGGGTCAGCTCACGCCCCGGGCCCCCAAATTCGCCGCCCCCAGTGGTGGGGGCATAACAGGGCGCGGGGAAACTCCCCGCGCCAACCCCACTCCGCCCCCCACCACCGGGGGCACACGTTGACGCGGGGGAGACCCCCGCGCCCTCCCTACCGTCTCCGCCCCCCTACTGGGGGGCACACGTCGGCGCGGGGGTCGTCCCCGCGCCCAAATACGCCTCGCGGAGCCCGGGTCCCGTTCCCGGGCCCGCTCGGCGGCCTCCTTCTGCTTGATCACATCATCGCAGAAGGAGGCCACCGCCTTCCACGACCTCACGCTGTCGACCATGTGGTCGACCACGGTCGACAGCGAGAGGTCCCACCCTTCCACCGCGGCTCTAAGGACACGGCGCGGCTCGGCCCAAGCTGGGCACTCCTCCAGAGTGTGCCGCGCCGTGTCCACATCTTCGCCGCAGTGGTGGCACTGCGCAGTCGGCTCCCGCCCCATTCTGTGCAGGTACTCTCCGAAGCAACCGTGGCCGGAGAGCACCTGCGTGAGGCGGAAGGTCAACCTTCCCCGCCTCCTGCACCATATATGAAATATGGGCAGGAGGGCCCGGACAATCGGACGTGTGGAGGGCGCCAACATCGCCCTCCACTCCGAAAAAGCTTCCGTCCGGGCCTGGCGATTCTGGCCCTCGAGCTCCGACTCCTCCTCGCGCGTGAGTTCCACCCCCGGCGGGCGGCGGAAGGAGCGGGCGATGTGGTATAGCTTCGCCCGCTCCGCCGCCACCACAGTGAAGGGTGGAATCACGGCGAGGAGTCCCGCCGCCTCGGTGGAGATGGTGCGGTACCCCCGTATGACCCGCAAGGCCAGCCGCCGCCGCACTCTTTCTAGGAGTTTGCGGCTTGGCGTGCTGGCCTTGAGCGAGCGGTGCCATACGGGGGCCCCATACAGGGCTATAGACCGCACCACCTCCGTATAGAGGCGGCGCACTTTCAAATCCGGCCCCCCGACATTCGGCAGCAGCCGCGCCAATGCGGCTGCCGTCTTCTCTAGTCGGGGGGCGAGGAGCTCGAAGTGTTCTTCGAATCGCCAGCGGCCGTCTATGACCAGGCCCAGGTATCTCATCCTGGGCCCGATCTCGACGGAGGTTTCAGCGACGCGAATCCGGAGGTTCTGACCATGGGGCAGCCGCCGCGGCCGAGGCGATCCGTACATCCAGATCGCCTCGGTCTTTGCGGCGGCCACGGTCAACCCCATCCTCCGGATTCGCCCGACCACGCGGTCCAGGGCGGCCTCACACAGGTGCCTGGTTCTCCCCCAGTCCCCCCCCATGGCATATACCAGGGTGTCATCTGCGTAGCAGATGACACCCGTATCCGGGGGGAGGACAACCCGCAGCACCGCGTCGTAAGCCAAGTTCCACAGGAGCGGTCCGAGGACCGACCCCTGTGGAACGCCGCGGTGCGTCTCCCTCGTGTTCACGATGCTATACCGACCGGTAAACATCACCTTCCTGCCGCGGAGGTAGTCACCGACCACCTTCCGGAGATAGGGGGGCACCTGGAAGTACTCCATCGCCCCCACTATCTCCTTCCAGGGCAGGGCGTTGAAGGCGTTAGATATGTCTAACGACACCGCCAACAACGCCCCGCCCCGAGCGACAGCCCGTTCACGGAGGAGGCGCAGACGCTCCAGGGCGTCAATTGTGGAGCGCCCCCTCCGGAATCCATACTGGCTGTCGCTCAGGTCGGGACCACCCCGCGACAGGTGCTCGACGAGGCGGGCGGCAATTATCCTTTCGAATATCTTGCCCGCCTCGTCGAGTAAACAAACCGGCCGGTATGCAGAGGGAGACTCTGCGGGTTTCCCCTCCTTTTGGAGGAGAACCAGGCACGCCTTTTTCCACTCGTTGGGGAAGACTCCCCGGCGCAGGCTCGCGTCCATGACGCTCCTGAACGCCGGGGCGAGGACCTCCATAGCTAAGGCCATTATACCACCGGGAACCCCATCGGGGCCAGGGGCTTTCTTGCCCCCGGCCCGGAGCTCCCGGACGGCCCGGTACAGCTCCCACTCGGTGACCCGGAATTCGTCCGACCGCTCAATGGTCGGACCCGGGGCGCGTTCCCTCCTCCCCTCGTTCCCATCATCAGCGGGGAAGAGGGTACTCACTACGCGCCCCAGAAATTCCGGGTCTAGCCTCTCCGTGACCGGGGACGCCCAGGGGCGGAGCTTCCCAAGCACCGCCTTATACGGGCGTCCCCACGGATCGTCACGGAGGGTGAGCAGGAGCTCATCCCAGGCCTTGGCCTTAGCAGCGGCAATCGCACGCTTGAGGGCCACGGCCGCCGATCTGTACTCCCTGTACAGCTCGGCGACCCTCGGCTCCGCGTCGCCGCCCAGGAAATGGCGGCGACGGGCGCGGGTGTACTGGCGGCGGGCTCGGCCGGCCGAACTGCGAAGTTCGGCCAGCTCCCCCGACCACCAGTATACAGACTTTCTCGGGGGCTGAGCTCGGACCCGGGGCATCGCCACGTCGCAGATCATCTGCAACGTGCCCCGGATCCAAGTCGCCCCCTCATTTACCCCGCGCTCCCTGGCCGAAGGCCAGGCGGAGCCGATTATCACGGCCCTCAGGAGGTCCCCGTCCAGTCGTTTCAGCGCCCATCTGGGCGCTGACGGGGTGCCACGTCGGAGGGGCGTGTCCAATGGCGAGTCCGAGACCACAGCCACGTCCATCAGGACGTAGCTGTGGTCAGACAGGGTCTCTCCATCCCAGACCCGCCAGTTGGACACACGGCGTGAGGCGGCGGCCGTCGCGAACGACACGTCAACAATCGACCAGCCGTTCCACCTCACGCACGTAGGCACGGAGCCCCGGTTTAATAACCGGAGCTCCATCCCCTCCGCCCAGTCTTCCAGGACTCCGCCTCGGGCGCTGGTCCCGGGGTTACCCCAGGTGGTGGACCTCGCATTGAGGTCCCCCAGGACCAGCACCGGACCGGCTATATATGGGGCTATCATTAGCCCCAGCCGGTCCAGGAACATCCCGAGTTCGGCGGAGTCACAACTGGGTGAGTTGTAGCACCCCACGACCAGAAGTCTTCCCCATTTAACCATAACCATCCCCCTGCCCCGTTCGACCACGGAGCAGGGGGGCACAGTCGCCGAGTGGCGACGCCACCACACCGCCACGGAGCCGTCAGCGTCACCGGACCAGTGTGGATGGTCCGGGACTCTGTACGGCTCCGTGGCGACGGCCAGGCCAACCCCCCACTCCTCCAGGCACTGGACCATCAGGTCCTGTGCCCGGCAGCAGTGGTTGAGGTTGGCCTGGACTACCAACTGGGGGGACCGGCTGGACGTGGCCATTAATTGGCTTCAGCCGGTCTCCCCTTTTCAGCCACCGACGAGGGTGGCGGGGGGCCTGAGACCCCCTCCCCGCTGGGGACTGCCTCCACCTCCATCTCCACTGTCTCAGTGGAGGTGGTGGGGGCAGCTACTGCCTCCCCGGCAGTCCCCTTCGTCGCGCTTTGGGGGGGCGCCACACCGCCCCCCTTTGCGCCCTTCTTCTGTTTGGGAGGCGGGGAGCACGCTTTGCTCCCCGCCTTGTGCCCCGCCGGTCTCCCCACGGCCGCGCACACCACGCAGTGCGGGGGGGCTTTGCAGTCCACCGCCCGGTGGGATGCATCCCCGCAGCGGTAGCAATGACCGCTGCGGTCGACCGCCGCTGTGCATCGCTGCCGTACGTGGCCTAAGGCCAGGCAGCGAAAGCACTGCAGCGGTCGCGGAGCCAGAACCACCACCTGGGCGGTGGACCACCCAACCCGCACCTTGCCGGCCTTCTCGATGGCCACCGCGGCCACGGCCGGGCACTGCACCCAAACAGTGCCGAGTCCGTTGGGCGGAGCCTTCAGCTCCACCACCCTGACGGACTCGGCGGCGCAGCCCCCGGCCTTTGCCACCGCCTCCGTTACCTCCTGGGGGGTCACCGACACCTCCAGGCCCGTGAGGCGGAATTCCGCCTTCTTCACGGGCCTGGAGACCCTGACCTCCATCCCCCCCAGGACGGCAGCCATCTTGGCCGCCAAGGCGTCGGCCTTGGGGCCCCCGTCGGCACCAGGGACCTCGATTATGAGGCCCCCGGTGACCGCACGCTTCCAATTAAGGGCCCCAATGCCCAGGGCGTCGAGGTCGACGCCCTGGCGGGCCCTCCTAATGGCCTCCTCGTAGGAGGCCTTGCTCCCCTCCGGGACGGTGATCGTCACCGCCACTGACCGGGGGGGAGCCTTTATCTTGGCCGCCGCCTTCCCGCCCTTCGAGGCGGGGGCAGCGGCCTTTCTTTTGCTGGGGGCGCCCGCCGGCGCCTTGGCCGCTGCAGCCGCAGCGGTCACGGCGGCGACGGCCTTGGCCGCAGCCTTGGCCTTCCTCCCCAGGACCTCTGCCCAGGTCTCCTCTTTCGGGAGACCCGGCTTCGGTGCTGGGGGCGGCGCCGGACGGGCGACCGGAGGCTGGGGGATCTCCCCAGCCTTCTTGCCCTTCTTCTTCTTCTTATTCTTCTTCCCCGTCACCGGGGAAGGGGCAGGGGCCGGCGTCGGCGGCGCAGGCGCCGGCGGCGCAGGCGCAGGCGTAGGGGCAGGCGGGGCCAGCGGTCCGCGAGGCGACGGGCGAGGGGGCCCACGTGCCCCCGCAGCCGGGACAACGGCCGCGACCGCCCGCCGGAGCTCCATCCGCATTTCCTGGCGGATGGAGCTAAGCCCGGCCTCCATGAGCGCCCGCATCTGGACCATCAGGTCCGACGCGGGCGCCCCGGCATCCCCGACAACAGCGGGTACCGGCAGGGGGGGAGCGTCGCGCAGCCGCTTGACAGCCATCAGCTCCCCTCTGATGGCTTCGAGGGAGTCGCGGGTCTCCCGCAACTCCCTCTCAAGGGCCGCGCAGCGCTCCCGCAGGAAGCCGGTCTCGGGATCCGTGAGGGAGGAGGGGCCAGAGCCAGCCGCAGGGATTCCCCCCGGGAAGCCCCTGCGGTCTATCTCATTGGCCACCTCCTCGATCAGGTCGGAGGAGTCGCGGAACCCTTTGACGAACGTCCCTTTAAGGTTCCGGCTCCTCCCGGCCATGTCCCGGTTTTCATTGGCCAGCTCGACGAGGAGAGCGGTCAACTCCCCGGGGAGCAGACTTCTCACCTCCGGACGGGGAAGCTCGGAAAACCTCACATCCCCGTCCAGCTTGTCCCGTTTGTCGGCCGGGGTCGGCGAAGCCCTCCCCGGAGTCAGGGGGAGCGGGCGCTTAGCGCCCGCGCCGCTGGTGGAGGGGGTCGTACTGGCCGACCTGATCGATAAAATCGACCTGATCGAGCCGACCGATCCACGGTCCCCCTCCCCGTCGAGCCCGCCGCGTCCCGCCAAACCTCTGACAGGTTTGGCCTTGGGCCGGTCTCCATCCACTGGGGCCGGTGGCCCCATAACCTGTGGTGGCACTGCCACCACAGCTCCCCCCTCAACCACTTCCGGGTGTGGTTCCCCCTCCTTAAACTCATCTTTTATTTTAATATTCTCCATAATATTCCCACGAGAACGGCGGGAAAAGAGGTCCACCCGGGCAGAGCCCCCACTACCCGGGTAAGGCTACATACACACTGGAGGCGCCAAGTATCCAGTGGTGGTTGGTGCGCTCGCGACTGGTGTACCCCACCAGCCACGCCCTGTTGCCAGGGCGTACCCTCTCACCGCGCACCGAAGCTTAGGGTTGGGGATTTTTTATAGAGGTTATCATCCTCGCGGCCCGGCCGGTTAAGGCAAGACCACCGTTCCGGTAAAACATGACCACCGGTTTACGGCAAGGGTCCTGCGGCGACCTCCCCGGTCGTTATCGCAGGACCCATTCCGCGGTTTTTCATCCCTCCGTGTGAGCCTTACCGGCAAGGGAGGCCCTGCCAGGATCCGAAGATCCCGCCGGCATCGCCTCACACATCATTAGGACTACTTCCCGCGGAATACCCCTCGCTCCGTTAGCAACACACAACTATGTGTGTTCCCAGGGACCACCACGAGGAGGTGGAGCGTAGAGGATTTTAGGGATATGACCACCACCACTGTGGTATACCTAGCAGTGGATCCGAGTCACCACTACTAAGCCCATATCCCCTTGGTCCCCACCCTAACCCTAACCCTAACCCTAACCCTAACCCTAACCCTAACCCTAACCCTTTTTTTTTTTTTTTTTTTTTTTAGTATCAACATTTCCTTTGTATTTCTAGATTTTCAAAAACTGTTAGTTTCACAGAATTCTATTTATCTTAATGTCTATTCTATTTTACGCACTTAGCTATCTTATTCTAATACCCTAATCTACGCATAATCGCTGTATAATTTTAACGTACCCTAATTCTAATCCTACGCTCGCTCGCACTATCCTACACTCGGTCGCACTAAAACTACTACGCGCTCGCCTGAGAACTCGACGTACTTGGTCTTACTTATTACTTAAGTCGCCTATTTTTATTTTATTCTCCTAATTTTTCCTTTCTACGACACAGTACTCAAAATTTGATTTGGCCAATGGGCTGCGTTTCTCTCTACCTTTAAAACGAGCCGTCACTCGACTATTTCGGATCCTGCGTTTTGTTATGCGAAATCGCGATTATGTCACCACACCAAGAGTGGCCGATCAGGACCAAATTTGGGGTGTGACTATTATGAAGGGTGGCGGTTCTTTCAGGGCGCGGCTGGAGAAGTCTTCTGCCCCCTGAAAAAATTTTTTCGATTCGCCCCACCCTTTTCGAGATCTGGGAAAAATTTTTTCAAATTCGCCTAATTTTCAGATTTCGCCTCGGTAGGCTTGTAGGGCTCGGCTAGCCCTTTCCGATGAGCCGTCGCACGTCCGAATCGGTTAAACTTTAGTTTTTCTGTTATACCGGGTGTCCGGAAAAAATTCCGAAGGAAAATTTTTCTGAGCACGTGGGGGTGTCGAGGGGGGGGGGTAAGCCACATTGGTCTCCGAAGCTGCGCTTCGGAGGTACTCACTTCACGCCCCAGCCTCCCCGTTTCCGAGATACCGACCCTAAGTCCTATCAGTATGCGAGTAATCGAAAAGTGATCTATGGGGCGGTTGCTCGCGGGACCACCCTCTATCCGACTATGCCCTAATACAGGGGGGTTAACTATACTAAAAAGGCCAGTTCCCTCTTAGTTTCAAGGTCACAGGCTCTTTTTCTCCCTATATCTCTGAAAATCCAAGTCTTATTTTGTTCTAGGTCTACTTTTAACTGGTTATTAAGTAGACAAATCTGCTTCTAATCTAAATGTTTTTTATACCTAATTTTTAACTAAATATTTTTTACCTAATTCGAACTAAATATTTTTTATATCTAGTTTTTTACCTACTTTTACTTATCTATCTATATCTTAGTTTGCCTAGTTTAAATGTTTATTAATCTTAAGCTAAATAAAGTTTTTTATACCTAGTTTTTACCTAACTATTTTTTATACCTAATTTAAACTAAATGTTTTTTATATCTAATTTTAACCTATTTTTACTTATATATCTATGTCTTAGTCTATACTTCTTTAATTATAATTACTATTTATTGTACTTCCTAATTTCTTAACTTTTCTATATTATTTACACTGAGGGGGGGGCCGCCCCGGTAGTTTCTGCCGTGTTAACGGTTTTTCCCTTTGTTTAAGCGTTCCCCTCTACACTTCTTATTTGTTTATCCCGAACTTTGTCACTAACTATCACTAAGTATTGTCACAAGTGTCACTTAGCTTCACTGGAAATCGTCTTGTTCGAGGGTAAATCCCGATTTATGTAATTTATTAACTGCTTCACTAGATCCGACTGAATTGAATCTTTACGGACCGAGAAACAAAAAAAGATGAAAAATCAAAAGGTATGGTACTGATCCAAATTTTGGGTTACACGACTGACTCCGTCGAGGTCTCGAATCGCTCTGGTTTTAAATTTTACCGTACAGCGGTGTCCCGACCTTCCCTCTTTTGTTTCTCCCCTCGTGTCGTCGCGCCCCGCTGCCGTTGTCCTAACCGTTACCGTTACCGTTACTTTTATCGGTGTTTGTTTTTTCCTTTGTCTCGCCCGTTCGCCTTGGGGTAACCCCGTGGGTAGACGTACGACCTTGTTTTTCATGATCGTCAGTTTTGGCCTATCGTCCGTTACCTAATTTAGCTCTTTTTTGTACGTCCCCTACTTTCTTTAAATTTGAACAGTCTTTCTGTTCCGCGTTTATGCCTTGTTTTATCGTCTGTGGCCTACGTATTCACTTTTCTCGAGCACAAGACCTCCACCTGTTTTGCGGGAAATCGGGAAATCATGTCCCCTTGCGTATTTGTCCCGTTACTTCGCCCTTCCTTTTAAATTTATACCGTATGTCTATGCGACTTTTAATTTGCTTCTAATTCTAATTTAATTTAATTTAATTTAAATTAATATGCACTTTTTTTATCTTTCTGTCCTTAAGTGTGGATTGTTCTATGGTTATTGAATTTCTTTTCTCTGGTTTGATTTATGTTGTCTGCTTTTGATAATAATTTGTTGGTGAAAATTTGTTTAAGGCTTTTATCTACCCATATGGGGCGATTTCGAATTTTATTTCTCTAGTGCTTTTAGTTTTTAGCTTAGTTCTGTTCTCTTTACTAGTAGAGTTTTCTCTATCTATTTCCCTATTTTTGTTTTATTGTTGTTGTTATAAACAAATAAGAATTTTCTTAATTAGGATTCTCTTTCCGAGAATTTCCTAACGTAGGTGTTTGTCTTGCGAAAGAAAAAAGTGCTACGTTTACATGTTGGCCTCCAGATGTTCCCTAGTTAACTAATAATTTGTACCAATGTAGTGCTCTTTGCTTGTCTTTGCGGGCTTCATCCCATCGCGGTCTCATCTGTTAAAATATCGAGCTTTTATTGGGCTTTTCGCCTTATCCTCTAGTTCTACCCTTTATTTAAAGTCTCCGCCTATTTATTTATTTATGAAATTGTTATGCCACCTCTCCGTTTTCTCCTATGCTTCGTATGCTCGGTCCCTATTGCGTTTTGTATTGAGTTGCAACGCTATTATGTACTCGCATGCTCAGGAAGCCTATTGAAATTATTTATTTATTTTGCCTTCGGCTGCTAGAATAATAATCTAATTAGTTAACGCTTAGGAGCACGAAAAGGAAAAAATTCCTGGTCTTTTGCCTTCCCTTGGAGGCTTTTATCCGCGATATCTGTTTCTGGTATTCCTGAGGTGCGTTACATTTACATATTGGTGCGTTTCGTTACCTAATATTGCTTTAATTTATTTTAGATTATTTCCGTGTTTTTATCGCTATTACTTCTCTTCTGATTCTGTTCTATACCCTTCTTTGTTTTATTTCCTACTTTGTAACTTCTTAGTATTTCCTCTGCCTTCCTTCCTTTATTTGCGTTCTAGTTTATTTTAATTTTATTTTATTTATCCCCGCCTGCCCGTGGTATCAAATGATTTTTGTTTTTTTTTTTCGCCTGGGGGATTCTGTATCCATCTATTGCTACCTTTTGCACCGCTTATTTTTTCCAATTTCCGCTTTTTTCGATCTATTTAGGGAGCCATCTTGTTTTTTGTTTCTAGGCCTTTTTGAGAAATTTTTTCGCTAGATTATTTATTTAGACTAGCAAACCCCTCCTACCATTTTTGGTTCGTATACCTCTCCCCTTACATAAGTTATTTGCCTATTAATGTACTGAATTCGTTTGATTTGTTTGTCACCTCCTAGATAAATTAACATCGCTCTTCCGCAAGAGCCTCTGTTAACTGCGCTTCCTCCCTTTTGCATGTTTTGTTTTTTGTTCATCTGCTATTTCTTACGAATCAAGTTAGTTAGGTTTCTATAGACTTTATGTGTCTTTGATTTTGATTTGCATAGATTCGAGATAAAGGCCCCTTAGGTGTTTATCCCGTTCCTTGTCTTGGTAGCCTCCCAATACCAATTTTCATTTTACCCAAACTGCTCGTATGACTTTATTTTAGTAGCTTTTAGCGGCCTGTTTTTTGCCCTACAATTTCCTTCGTTCTCAATTATGTTTGCACTACGTACATTTTTATTTTTTACTGTCTATATTAATTTATTTATGATAGTTTATCTAAAATTTAGGCAGGTCGCCTCGGTTATTTACAAAGTATTTCTACATTCTGATATTCGAAACGTTCCCTATGGGAGGGGGAGTTCCCCTTACTCTGCGTAGTTTTTTGCTTTTTATATTTATAAACAAATAAAAATTATCTAACAATTTAGGGAGAATTTCCACAAAATTTCCTCCTGGGGGTGTTTGGTTGGTGAAAAAAGTGTCGTATTTGCAATATTTCCCCCTACCGACCCCTGGTTATTTAATAATTAGTAAAAGTTAACCGCTCGCCTCACCCTATCCCGGGCTTTCCTCTTATCGTCATTTCCTGATTTCGTACTCTTCCAGATCTTTTGTTTATTTGATTTCTTATACTTTTGTTCTGATCCTTTCCTTTCTGTACTATCTTACAGTTTTAGATACCTTTTTATATCTCTATTACTCTCCACTTTCTGTTCCGAACCCTTCCTCTACGTTTAGTTTTTCCCAGCCTGATCCTAACAGTAAACAACAAAAGTTTTTTATTTTACCATCTGGGGGGCTCTATGCTTTCCTACTACTACCTTTTACACCACTTAGTTTTTTCAAATTCCCTTATTTTCGATCTTTTTTGTCCGCCATCTTGTTTTTTGTTTCTGGACCTTTTTGAAAACTTTTTTACCCTAACCCTAACCCTAACCCTAACCCTAACCCTAACCCTAACCCTTTTTTTTTTTTTTTTTTTTTATCGTGAGGAAATGTTTTATACATACCCCGACTCCCTGGGGGAAGCCGGGGTTATGTGGGATTCTCCCCGGGGGCGAGCCCCCGGAGACTACCCACTAAAACCTCACGCCCACCTAAGCTACACGGGAGGTGCCTGGATCACGCGAGTACTCAACAGGACACCTCCCAGCTATCATCATGCCCCGGGGGAGGGGTTAACCTCCCCCACTGCCTACGCTATAAGACCCCGGGCGGAGGGACCCGCCCGGTGTCCCCATCCCTGGAGCCTTCGGATTGGGCTTCCCGAGCCCCAGCTCGGTCCACCCACAGCTCCCGGAGTCCTCGTGCCCCGCTCGGGGCCAGTGTCCCGAAGGAACCAGCCCCGGCCAGAGCAAGAGGACGCCGCCACCGGAAGGAAGGGCCGTCGGAGGCGCGATCCGGCACGCCCCGACCCTTCCTCACCCAAATCCCCCCACGAATCCCCCTCCCCTAACGGGAGGGACGGACCGACACCCCCCCAAACCGGGAAATTAACCCGGGGGGTGTCGGCCTATCACGGGGGGAGCTATGCTCCCCCCCGGGGGCCCGGGTCAGCTCACACCCCGGGCCCCCGAGTTCACCGCCCCCAGTTGTGGGGGCATAACAGGGCGCGGGGAGACTCCCCGCGCCAGCCCCACTCCGCCCCCCACAACCGGGGGCACACGTTGACGCGGGGGAGACCCCCGCGCCCTCCCTACCCTCTCCGCCCCCATCCGGGGGGGCACACGTCGGCGCGGGGGTCGTCCCCGCGCCCACACCCTCCTCGCGGAGCCCGGGTCCCGCTCCCGGGCCCGCTCGGCGGCCTCCTTCTGCTTCATAACATCCTCGCAGAAGGAGGCCACCGCCTTCCACGACCCCACGCTGCCGACCATGTGGTCGACCACGGTCGACAGCGAGAGGTCCCACCCTTCCACCGCGGCTCTAAGGACACGGCGCGGCTCGGCCCAAGCTGGGCACTCCTCCAGAGTGTGCCGCGCCGTGTCCACATCTTCGCCGCAGTGGTGGCACTGCGCAGTCGGCTCCCGCCCCATTCTGTGCAGGTACTCTCCGAAGCAACCGTGGCCGGAGAGCACCTGCGTGAGGCGGAAGGTCAACCTTCCCCGCCTCCTGCACCATATATGAAATATGGGCAGGAGGGCCCGGACAATCGGACGTGTGGAGGGCGTTAGCATCGCCCTCCACTCCGATAAACTTTCCGTCCGGGCCTGGCGACTCTGGCCCTCGAGCTCCTCCTCCTCCTCGCGCGTGAGTTCCACCCCCGGCGGGCGGCGGAAGGAGCGGGCGATGTGGTATAGCTTCGCCCGCTCCGCCGCCACCACAGTGAAGGGTGGAATCACGGCGAGGAGTCCCGCCGCCTCGGTGGAGATGGTGCGGTACCCCCGTATGACCCGCAAGGCCAGCCGCCGCCGCACTCTTTCTAAGAGTTTGCGGCTAGGCGTGCTGGCCTCGAGCGAGCGGTGCCACACGGGGGCCCCATACAGGGCTATAGACCGCACCACCTCCACATAGAGGCGGCGTACTTTCACATCCGGCCCCCCGACATTCGGCAGCAGCCGCGCCAATGCGGCTGCCGTCCTCTCTAGTCGGGGGGCGAGGAGCTCGAAGTGTCCATCAAATCGCCAGCGGCCGTCTATGATCAGGCCCAGGTACCTCATCCTGGGCCCGATCGCGACGGAGGTTTCAGCGACGCGAATCCGGAGATCCCGACCGCGGGGTAGCCGCCACTCCCGAGGCGAATGCAACCAAATCGCCTCGGTTTTTGTGGCGGCCACGGTCAACCCCATTCTCCGGATTCGCCCGATCACGCAGTCCAGGGCGGCCTCTCCGAGGTGCCTGGTCCTCCTCCAATCCTCCCCCTCGGCATAAACCAGGGTGTCATCCGCATAGCAGATGACACCCGTATCCGGGGGGAGGACAACCCGCAGCACCGCGTCGTACGCCAAGTTCCACAGGAGCGGTCCGAGGACCGACCCCTGCGGAACGCCGCGGTGCGTCTCCCTCGAGTGCACAGTACCATACCGGCCGGTAAATACCACCTCTCTGTCGCGGAGATAGTCGCCGACCACCTCCCGGAGATAAGGGGGCACCTGGAAATAGTCCAGCGCCCCCATTATCTCCGACCAGGGCAGGGCGCTGAAGGCGTTAGATATGTCTAACGACACCGCAATCAACACCCTGCCCCGAGCGACAGCCCGTTCACGGAGGAGGCGCAGACGCTCCAGGGCGTCTATAGTGGAGCGCCCCCTCCGGAACCCATACTGGCTGTCGCTCAGGTCGGGACCACCCCGCGACAGGTGCTCGACGAGGCGGGCGGCAATTATCCTTTCGAATAGTTTGCCCGCCTCGTCGAGTAAACAAACCGGCCGGTATGCAGAGGGAGACTCTGCGGGTTTCCCCTCCTTTTGGAGGAGAACCAGGCACGCCTCTTTCCACACCGTGGGGAAGACTCCCCGGCGCAGGCTCGCGTCCATGACGCTCCTGAACGCCGGGGCGAGGACCTCCATAGCTAAGGCCATTATACCACCGGGAACCCCATCGGGGCCAGGGGCCTTCTTGCCCCTGGCCCGGAGCTCCCGGACGGCCTGGTACAGCTCCCACTCGGTGACCCGGAATTCGTCCGACCATTCAATGGCCGGACCCGGGGCGCGTTCCCTCCCCCCCTCACTCAGGGGGAAGAGGGTATCCACTACGCGCCCCAGAAGTTCCGGGTCTAACCGCTCCGTGACCGGGGACGCCCAGGGGCGGAGCTTCCCAAGCACCGCCTTATACGGGCGTCCCCACGGATCCTCACGGAGGGTGAGCAGGAGCTCATCCCAGGCCTTGGCCTTAGCAGCGGCAATCGCACGCTTGAGGGCCACGGCCGCCGATCTGTACTCCCTGTACAGCTCGGCGACCCTCGGCTCCGCGTCGCCGCCCAGGAAATGGCGGCGACGGGCGCGGGTGTACTGGCGGCGGGCTCGGCCGGCCGAACTGCGAAGTTCGGCCAGCTCCCCCGACCACCAGTAAACTGACTTTCTCGGGGGCTGAGCTCGGACCCGGGGCATCGCCACGTCACAGATCATCTGCAACGTGCCCCGGATCCAAGCCGCCCCCTCGTCTGCCTCGCGCTCCCTGGCCGAAGGCCAGGCGGAGCCGATTATCACGGCCCTCAGTAGGTCCCCGTCCAGTCGTTTCAGCGCCCATCTGGGCGCTGACGGGGTGCCACGTCGGAGGGGCGTGTCCAATGGCGAGTCCGAGACCACAGCCACGTCCATCAGGACGTAGCTGTGGTCAGACAGGGTCTCTCCATCCCAGACCCGCCAGTTGGACACACGGCGTGAGGCGGCGGCCGTCGCGAACGACACGTCAACAATCGACCAGCCGTTCCACCTCACGCACGTAGGCACGGAGCCCCGGTTTAACAACCGGAGCTCCATCCCCTCCGCCCAGTCTTCCAGGACTCCGCCTCGGGCGCTGGTCCCGGGGTTACCCCAGGTGGAGGACCTCGCGTTGAGGTCCCCCAGGACCAACACTGGACCGGCTATATACGGGGCTATCATAAGCCCCAGCCGGTCCAGGAACATCCCTAATTCGGCGGAGTCATAACTGGGTGAGCTGTAGCACCCCACGACCAGAAATCTTCCCCACTTTACCATAACCATCCCCCTGCCCCGTTCGACCACGGAGCAGGGGGGCACAGTCGCCGAGTGGCGACGCCACCATATCGCCACGGAGCCGTCATCGTCCCCGGACCAGTGTGGGTGGTCCGGGACTCTGTGCGGCTCCGTGGCGACGGCCAGGCCAACCCCCCACTCCTCCAGGCATTGGACCATTAGGTCCTGCGCCTGGCGGCAGTGGTTGAGGTTGGCCTGGAGTACCGGGAGAGGGGACCAGCGCGGAATATGGGCCATTAATTGGCCTTCGTGCTGGTCCCCTCCTTAGCCGCCGGTTCGGGTGGCGGGGGGTCGTTACCCCCGTCCCGCTGGGGCCGCCTCCACCTCCATGCTCTCCCCCTTGGAGGTTGGGGGAGCCGCCGCTTTCGCCATCGAGGTATCCGGTGGCGCAACTGGGGTGGGCGCCACACCGCCCGCCCCCTTTTTCCCCTTCTTGGCCTTTGGCGGCGGGGAGCACGCCTTGCTCCCCGCCTTGTGGCCCGCCGGTCTCCCCAAGGCCGCGCATACTACGCAGTGGGGCGGACTCTTACAGTCCACCGCCCGGTGCGTGGCGTCCCCGCAGCGGTAGCAATGACCGCTGCGGTCGACCTCCGCAGTGCACCGCTGCCGCACGTGGCCAAGGGCTAGGCAGCGGAAGCACTGCAGAGGCCGCGGCGCCAACACCACCACCTGGGCGGTGGACCACCCCACACGAATTTTTCCCGCCTTCTCGATGGCTAAGGCCGCCACTGCCGGGCACTGCACCCAAATTGTGCCGAGTCCGTTGGGCGGAGTCTTCAGCTCGCCCACCCGGACGGACTCGGCGGTGCAGCCCCCGGCCCTAGCCACCGCTTCCGTCACCTCCTGGGGGGTGACCGAGACCTCCAGGCCCGTGAGACGGAATTCCGCCTTCTTTACGGGCCTGGAGATCCTCACCCCCATATCCCCAAGGGCGGCCGTCATCCGCGCCGCCAGGGCGTCAGCCTTGGGACCCCCATCGGCACCGGGGATCTCTATAACGAGGCCCCCGGTTACCGCCCTCTTCCAATGAAGGGCCCCAATGCCTAGAGCGTCGAGGTCGACGCCCTGACGTGCTCTGCGGACCGCCTCCTCATACGTGGCCTTCGACCCTTCGGGAACGGTCAACGTGACCGCCGCCGCACGAGGAGGGGCCTTCACCCTCGCCACCGCCCTTCCGCCCTTCGGAGCGGGGGCAGTGGCCTTCTTGGCCTTGGGGGTCTGAGTGCCACCAGCCGCGGCCTTAGCCACAGCGGCCGCAGCCTTGGCCATAGCCAGGGCCTTTCGGCCCACTACCTTCGCCCACGTATCCCCCTCGGGGGAACCCGGCTTGGATGCCGGGGGCGGCGCCGGACGGGGGACCAAAGGCTGGGGAACCTCCCCAGCCCTTTTGTCTTTGCCTTTCTTCTTCTTCTTTTTCTTTTTCTTCTTTCCCGCCCCTCCCGTCCCCGGGGCGGGGGCGGGTGCCGGCGTCGGCGGAGCGGGAACAGGAGATGGCACCAACGGCACCATGGGTGTGGGAGGCGGCTTTGGGGGGGCCTTACGCGCCCCCGCAGCCGGAGCAACGGCAGCGATCGCGCGCTGGAGCTCCCCCCGCATCTCCTGACGGATGGACGCCAGCCCCGCCTCCATAAGCGCCCGCATCTCGACCATCAGGTCCGATGCGGGCGTCGCAGCATCCCCAACGACAGTGGGTGCCGGTGCCGGCAGGGGGGGAGCGTCGCGCAGCCGCTTGACAGCCATCAACTCCCCTCTGATGGCTTCGAGGGAGTCGCGGGTCTCCCGCAACTCCCTCTCAAGGGCTGCGCAGCGCTCCCGCAGGAAGCCGGTCTCACGATCCGCGGGGCTGGAGGGGTCAGAGCCAGCCGCAGGGATTCCCCCCGGGAAGCCCCTGCGGTCAATCTCATTAGCGACCTCCTCAATGAGGTCGGAGGAGTCGCGGAACCCCTTAACAAACGTACCCTTAAGGTTCCGCGACCTCTCCGCCATGTCCCGGTTCTCGCGGGCGAGCCCAACGAGGAGGGCGGTCAGCTCCCCGGGGAGCAGGGCTCTCACCTCCGGGCGGGGAAGCTGGGAGAAGGTCCGATCGTCCTCCAACCTATCCCGCTTATCCGCCGGGGTCGGCGAGGCCCTCCCCGGGGTCGGGGTGAGCGGCCGCTTAATGCCCGCGCCGCTGGTGGAGGGGGCCGATCTCGCCGACATGGCCGACCTGGTCGACCTCACCGACAAAACCGACACGCGGTCCTCCTCCACGTCGGGCCCGCCGCGTCCCGCCAATCCCCTCACGGGTTTAGCCTTGGGCCGGTCCCTATCCACTGGGGCCGGAGGCCCCCTAACCAGTAGTGGCTCTGCAGCCACCACCGCTCCCCCCTCAACCACTTCCGGGTGTGGT
>NW_027489177.1:0-80460 GCF_050948215.1 Halictus rubicundus | reverse complement strand
GAACGAAAATGATCGAAAATCAGCGAATTATAGCAGAAAACACGATTTCGACCAGTTTATCGCAGAATCACCGATTCTCTACGCGAATCCGCCGTTTCTGACCAGAATCGCATATTGGCACGCTGAAACGCTTAATTTGCATGAAAACGAACGAAAATGATCAAAAATCAGCGAATTGTAGCAGAAAACACGTTTTCGACTAGTTTGTCGCAGAATTAGCGTTTCTTTACGCGAAACGCTTAATTTGCTTGAAAACAAAAGAAAATGATCGAAAATCAGCGAATTGTAGCAGAAAACACGTTTTCGACTAGTTTATCGCAGAATTAGCGATTCTCTACGCGAATCTGCCGTTTCTGACCAGAATCGCGTATTCGCACCCTGAAACGCTTAATTTGCATGAACACAAAAGAAAATGATCGAAAATCAGCGAATTATAGCAGAAAACACGTTTTCGAGTAGTTTGTTGCAGAATCATCGATTCTATACGCGAAACGCTTAATTTTGTCACGTCGGCTGACGACGTGTTGCCGGTGACGTCATCCATGACGCACCTTAGATTAAGTTAATGTTAAGATCTTATATATATACAATAACATAATATTTATACTCATATCATATTATATTCATAGCCTGTAATCATATTTTCATAGCGTCATATTTTTAATATTGTTTATTTCGTCTCTAGCTTCGTATATGTACATATCCTCTGTAAAATTATTCTAAGTCCGTAAATCCGTCTCACGACGCTCGAACAGCGCTCGCTAGTACGTCATCGCGTCCTAGCGAGCCCCACTCACGCGCCATGCGCCCCACCACCGCGCCGATGCGTCATCCGCCCCTTCCACTCGCGCCCCGAGCGAAGGAGGTCCGAACAGCTCTTGCTGAATTCAATCTCGCTTGCGCCTGAGTCGCGCCTACATCTCTTACCAAGTTCTTCTATATCTCGCGTTGCTATTCCAAGCCTTACTATTTCTTGCGTTTCCATATCTCATATTTTATATCGCGTACTTTAAACCGTTTGTATTCTTATCCAAGTATTATTATAATAAATCTAGTTATTGTTCTAAATGTGCATTCGTTATTCCAACGCCTAAACCTACGCGCAGTGAAGTGACTCGCGATTCGCCTTATTATAATTACAATAACTATTTCCCTCGTTGCACGCCAGAGCCCACCAGGCAGTCTCGGTGTTTCGACGGATATACGCGCGATAAAATCCAGTCTTCCCTTTACACGTGTGTCTGAGCCCACCAGGTAGTCTCGACACGTGAAACGGAAGATCACCAGCTTGCATACTTCTATTTCAATTATCCGTGCTTGATAAATCAGTACACTTCATGCCGCGTCGCGCAGGTCGTAAATACCAGCTTCGACGCCTTGCTCGTGAACACTCTTCAGACGTAAAAACGTATAGATTCTCTCCGTATATTGGCATCAGATCCGCGCCGCGAATAATACGCCAAACCGCGTGCGTCGCGAACATCCGCATCGTAAGCGGTCCAGCTCCAGCTCCAGCCCAGCAGCAGCAGCATCCACGACGGGAAGCCAGGCTTCCCTTGAGAGAGGTCAACAGCGCTAACCCTTTGAGGCCACGATACGCGCTGGTGCCGATTACGCTCCAGCCCGTGATTCATCAGGTCGACCGCATACCTGAGGGAGACCCGAGACGAGAGCTGTACGCGAGGACGAGGACAGCCGACGTAAACAAGGCCATAAATTCTCCTTCCGTCTACAGGGTGTCAAGACAGCCAAGGTAAGTGCCTACGGTGATAACATCGCGAAACCCGGTAATACGTCGGACGTACGTGCCGCGTGGACCGAAGTCAGGTTTATAACGTCTTCCTCCGCGGTTTCCCTCGCGATCCTTTTTAAAAAGCTAGTCGCGAACCGCGGGACGTAACATTTTTGGTGGCAGCGGTGGGATTGCCTGACATTCGCGATGACTACCCCGGCCGACAACACGCGCTCTCGCGCCCTTACACAAGACGAACTTGCCGCTTTACAAATTCAGTTAGAGAACAAAGAAAGTCGCCTCCGCCGAGAAGCCGCCGCGGCAGAAAAGGCTCGCGTCCGCCTCGAGGGCGAATACAAAGCCGCGGAACGCGAAATCGAACGTGCACGCGAAGAAGCACAGCTTCAAGCAGAGAAAGACCGCGAAGCAGCCCAGCGAGAAATCGAAGCCCTTCGAAACGAGCTCTCAGCTCTCAAAAACGAAGGAGAAAACTTGCCGGGACTCCCTAGAGAAAATTCGAATTTATCGCGATTATTCGGAAATAATCGTTCCCGCCATTCACACTCTCAAGACAGAGACGTCGCGTATGACAATGAAAACGCGAACGTACTAATTAAAGCCGCAATCGATGCCGTACCGAGCTACGACGGCAATAACCTACCGGTTTTGCAATTTACGCGCGCATGCAATAGAGCTCGCGATTTAATTTCCCCTAACGCCGAGAGAACGCTCTCGAAATTAATAATTAGTAAGCTTCGCGGCGCCGCGTACTCTGCCGTCGAAGACAAAACATTAAATTCTGTTAATGAAATCTGTAACAGACTGAAAACCGTGTTCGGATCAGACCATACCGTCGACCATTACCGCGGCGAGATGACGAACGTTTCCATGAAGCCGAACGAACATATATTGCATTATATCAGCCGCGTTAAGGACCTCAGAACCGCGATTATCGACTGCGATCGCCACGCGGACATAGAAAATATTAACGACCTCACGCGACGAAGCTTCATTCGCGGGTTAACGCCGGATTTGCGTACAGAAATACGCCATATGAGGAATGACGCGCTCGACGATGTCTTCGACGAAGCGATATCATTTTATAAAGAGTTCGAGCAGGATAAAATGAGATTCGGAAATAAACAAGTCCGATTCTCGGGACGCGATAATTCCGTATCGAACCGGGATGTTTACGTTGCTCCCCGGTCACCTTCACCGTATCGCCCCAACGGCTATTTCAATGGGCCGGTCGTAAACAATGACTCACGCCGGTACGAGTCACCGCGCGCCGATACCCGGAACCTATCGGCTTACAATAACAGAGGCGCCGCATATACAAACAGACCGCGCGATGAAAGACCGACCGAGCCGCCCCGTTACAATTCCTATCGCGACGCTGTAAACAATAACAACCGAGATACCTATACACCGCCTCAACGCCGCGAAGACAATCGGGCTACACCGCGCGTACCTCCTAAAGTCTGCAATTATTGTAAGACTCCTGGGCACGATATCCACGAGTGCCGTAAACGCGAATACAATAATCGCGCACGCGAGCAGCCGGGAAACGAGCAGTCCCTCCCGTCCGCCCCAAACCATCGACGGGAGGCAAGCCCTTCAAACCGCCCGATCCGAACATTGTCGACGCAGCCCGAACAAATCGAACGCGAATCTCAAGAGTAACGATTCGACCGGGCGATGATATATTAATTATTAAGCTTAAGATTCCCGAACTCCGATCCGAAGCAGACCTCCTCGTCGACACAGGGGCCTGTACCAATATTATTAAGCTTTCTTATTTAAAACCTAATATTCTAATCGATCGAACGAAGCGTGTAACGATCGAAGGTATCGGCGAAGGGACGACATCCTCATTAGGCACGGTGAACTTGACCTGCCTCAAGAAATCTATAGAGTTCCAAGTCGTCCCCGATGCCTTTCCTATCCCAACGGACGGACTAGCCGGTTCCGTATTCTTGCGCGAAGGAGCGGTAATATCCTATCCAGATAACTCGATGACCTGGTGCGGGAACCGTCTCCCCTTTCTTTCAATGGACCGCGTGTCCTTAAAAGCTCGCACGTCCGCGTACGTGGCGATAACGGCCACCGGACCCGAGTGCGGCTATATTCCTCGAAGAGAATTAGCACCCGGCGTGCTAATTCCGCATTGCGTCGCGCGTATCTCCGACGGTAAAGCCATTTTAAAGGTCGTCAACACGACCGAAACCGACGTCGATCTCCCCATGCCGATCATGGAGCTGGAGGAGGTGGAAAAGATAATGGATGCCGCGGAAGCCGACGTAACTTCTATTTTTTCAATTTCCAATTCAAATTCTATTTCAAATTCCAATTCCATTTCGAGCGAAAACGCTTATTCCAATTCGAGCCAAGATGCTCATTCTAAAATTTTTAATCTCAGCTCTCACAATTCCCGCATAGATGAGATCAGCGGCATAATAAGCACGGATCATCTATGCGAGGAAGAGAGACATCATGTGCGCGAAATAATCCAAGCGCACCATGATCTTTTTCACCTCCCAGGCGACTACCTGGGCCAAACAACGACCGTGCGCCATAAAATTATCACCACGGACCCGATGCCCGTGCACGTGAAACAATATCGCTATCCGCCGATCCACAGAGAGGAGATAAATACTCAAATGAAGGAGTTGTTAGCCAGTAACGTGGTCGTGCCTTCCGACTCTCCTTATAATAGTCCTCTGTGGATCGTGCCCAAGAAACCCGACGAACACGGGAATAAGAAATGGCGCATGGTCATCGATTTTCGCGCGCTGAATGAGAAAACTATTCCCGACGCGTATCCGCTGCCGAGTATCCTGGAAATTCTCGACCAGCTCGGCAGTGCCAAGTATTTCAGCGTGTTTGATTTGGCCAGTGGGTTCCACCAGATCGGTATGGAACCCGAGGACGCGGCCAAGACGGCCTTTTCTACGCCATACGGCCATTATCAATACCAGAGGATGCCATTTGGTTTGCGGAATGCTCCCGCAACCTTCCAACGTTTAATGGACAACATTCTCTCAGGTCTCCAGGGTACAGAGCTCTTTGTATACCTGGATGACATCGTAATCTACGCTCGAAGTCTTTCCGAGCACCGGTCAAAATTTGAAAAGTTGGCTGGAAGGCTGCGGAAAGCAAACTTAAAACTACAACCCTCTAAATGCGGTTTTCTACACCGCGAAGTGGCGTATCTTGGCCACGTCATCGGGGAGGACGGCGTCAAGCCGTGTCCCAAGAAAATTATAGCGGTACAGGAGTTTCCGCGTCCTAAAAACGTGAAGTCGGTTCGCGAATTTCTCGGCCTTGCGGGTTATTACCGCCGGTTTATCGATAAATTTTCTAAGATTTCTAAGCCTTTGACAGCATTACTGAAGAAGGACAAGAAGTTCGAGTGGAACTCGGAACAGGAAATAGCTTTCACCACTCTCCGCGAAATTCTTACAACTTCACCACTCTTGCAATATCCCGATTTCGCGCGAGAATTCAATATCACCACAGACGCATCCGGTTATGCCATCGGCGGCGTCCTGAGCCAAGGAATCCCCGGTCAGGACAAACCAATCGCATACGCGTCGCGTCTCTTACACGGAGCCGAATTAAATTATTCCACTATTGAGAAGGAATGCCTCGCGATAGTTTACTGTGTACAATATTTCCGACCTTATGTCTACGGGCATAAATTCAATTTGATAACGGACCATCAACCGTTGGTGTGGGTAAATTCCGTGAAGGACCCTACGTCACGACTCCTGCGATGGCGTCTAAAACTCGCAGAATACGACTACAGGGTAACCTACAAAACGGGAAAAACAAACCTGAACGCTGACGCTTTATCGCGTAATCCGGTCTCCGTGCTACCATTTTCAGCCGCCTCAGATTCCTCTGATTCTCTTATTTTCGACTCCATCCGCCAATCAGCTGCATCTTCCTCCACTCCGCCGTTCCTATCCGCCAATGACGGCATCCCGCGAACCAACGTCCAAGCTCCGCCTCTCTCCCGCGATAGCGCCGCTTCGCAACCAATGCAAGCAGATCAGCCGCCATCGCGTTCCTTATCTCCAGTGCCGTTGGCCACTCCCACTCCGCGCTCTCCGTATCCTGATAGGCCAGCCGCTTCATCCCGCGATCATATCTCCTCGCCCGCTTCGTCCAATCATCCCCCGTCCTGGACCGACAACATGGCCGACGAAACGGACTCAGACGACAGCAGCGACGAAAACATGATCGAACCAGCGACTTACCCTATGACAGACACACCGAGACGCACAATTATTCGCACACGAGACAGACTCATCATGCGTAATGACAACCTAGTTGGGTTTATTACGATCGACGGCCATCCACTTGACACAGGAACGGTAGATCTCGTTCTAAATAATAAAATTCCAATCCTTCAAAATCTCACACTACATCGCGCTAAAGTATTGAACTACAATTCAAAGAAATTAATATTATTACCTGCTAAACAATCTCTTCTACACATCGCGTCTCATGAGGACGTAGTCGAATGTCTTCGTTCACTGCTCGACGTCGTTAACGAGCTTCAATTAAAATCGTTCAGCATTTCGAAATCCGCCGTAGAAGATGTCTCGTGGCCATCTTTACAAAATCTTTTACTAGAATTTTTCTCCTCCACGAATGTTCAAATTTTCGGTTGCTCCCACGAGGTCACAATTCCTGCGGCCGACAGACGGAACGACATTCTCATAGAAAACCATGTTTCAGCCTTCGCCGGGCACAAAGGCATTACCAAAACATACAGACGCATTCGCGAAAAATATTTCTGGCCGACATTAAAACGCGACGTACAGAACTTCGTAAATTCATGCATACCTTGCCAAAAGAAAAAGCTCGTTAGAGTCAAAACACGACAGCCGATGATTTTAACCGATACACCTGGACGAGCCTTCGACAAAGTCTCGATGGACATTGTCGGTCCTCTCCCTACCTCTCCTAACGGTTATACCAATATCCTTACGATACAAGATCTCCTTACCAAGTACTCCCTCGCTATTCCTTTGAAAAACACGACCGCTACCGATGTTGCCGATGCGTTCATTCTGAACTTGATTTGCCGATTCGGCGCACCGAAGGCTGTATTGACCGATCAAGGCACAAATTTCCTTAGTGCTCTCATGAAGAGCGTAGCGAGAAAATTCAAGATCACACAATTCAAAACGACGGCATTCCGACCTCAAAGCAATGGCTCCCTGGAGAGGTCGCACCACGTACTAACGGAATATCTTAAACAATTTATCGAGAAAGGGAATTGGGACGAGTGGCTACCGTACGCCACATTTAGTTACAATACAAGCGTACACGAGGGCACGCTTTTTACCCCTCACGAGTTGGTATTCGGTAATATCGCACGAACGCCTTCTGCAGACGTCGAAAAATGTAACTCTTCTGACGAGTCCTATTCGCACTATCTATCCGATCTTCAGAATAAAATAGCTGAAACTACCGTCAAGGCCCGCGAAAATTTAAACGCGGCGAAAGAACGATCTAAGACATATTATGACCGTAAACTCCGTACCGAGACCTTTGCCGTCGGAGATAAAGTTTATTTGCTTAAGGAACCGAGAAAGGGTAAGTTCGATGACGAGTACACGGGTCCATATCAGGTCGTCGAGTTGTTATCAAACAACAATGCGAAAATTAGCTTTAAAAATCGTACGCGCATTGTTCATGTGAACAAACTCAAGCATGCGCCGCCCCTCCGAATACAAAGGGCAACAACGAAACCGATAATCCCCACCAAGGGTCCCACTGATAACAGTCAGTATATACTCGCAAGCGAACTCCAAGCAGCTCAGTCCTCAGTCGACACTCCAACCATGAAGATCTCTACAGCCGCTCTAGCCACCGTGAGCATCTTCCACGTTGCATCAGCCATAATCGGCTACGACTGCGGTGGTTCCACATTGAATATCACCACATTCTCAACGGTCGACAAGCCGAATTGCGACATTGCCGACACCAAGCTCGAAAATAAGGAGACCAAGATCCAACTACTGCAGCTCACTGAATTCGAGGATACCCCAGCTATACAATGCCGAGTTGAAGTCGATCGTACCATATATCACTGTGGAATGTATTCACATGTCTCGATCGTACAAAACGGAAGGCAGCAGTATATAATGCATACATCCCAAGAAACTTGCCGCCAGATGCACTCTACCGGCACTCTCTTCCTGCCGCCGTTTGCCCAGATCACCGGACTCGCATCGAATCACACTTCCACACGAAGCATCGCCTTGGCCGGCGGTATCCAAAACGATGGTACTTGCAGCGGTTCTACGTACAGTGACCCATTCGGTACCTGGAACAACGTTGTAGTCCAGGCCATTATACGGATTACACTCAAAGACTTCTCTGCCTCCATAAAACTAACATCAAACGAAATCTATCTGCCCTCGGGACAACGATGCAGCCTCCAGCGCGAATCCTGCATGGATTCAGAGGACGGGTATACCTTCTGGACCAGCCTTCCCAGGGACAGCTGCCAATTCAATAGATACCAGGTGCTGTACGACGGCAAGGCCTTACGCACCCGGATGCCAGGATCAACAGCAACAACGATATACACAGTTACAGCAGACGAAACCGCCTTCTCATTGACGAGCGCAGGCCGTACATCTATATGCGGCTACACGCTCATTCGCACGGAACACCCGAAGTTGCTGATCCTAGAAACAGAGAAATCAGGAAAATTCAAAGACATAAAACCGATCCAGGTAAATAATCTCGACATATTTACGTATGTCAATACGAAATTTGTCTACCTGGAGAGGCACATCAAAAACCAAGTGGTCTCCATGTATCGTGACATCCTCCAACAAAAATGCAAATTGGAGAGACAAATCCTGAAGAACGCAATCGCCATGATCCACACCGAACCAGCCGAAGTCGCAACGACCCTCGCCAAGGAACACGGCTTCATGGCAGTCCAAGCAGGTGAAGTTATTCACCTGATCAAGTGCATTCCAGTAGAAGCCACCCTCAGGAAGACGGAGGACTGCTACGAGGAGCTCCCCGTCACATATCGCAATTCTTCATACTTCCTGACCGCCCGCAACCATATACTTACCACTGTGGGAACCAGAAGGAAGTGTAACGAGCTGATTCCAGCAGCATACCGACTCCATGGCACATGGTATAAACTATTACCTAATCCCGTCGAGAGTATGCCGTTCCCGCCGATTCAGCCGCTCACCAGATCGTCCTGGAGATATGTCGATCCTAAAAACATCGCCAACGGAGGTATATACTCCGCAGAGGACATCTCTAAACTCAACGAACACATAATGTTCCCGATCGAAAAGACGGCCGTAATTGACTCATTGGCCCAAGGAGCATCTGGGAGAAGTTACGCCGAAGGATCGGCCTCACTATATAATCTCCTAGATAAGGAAACTCTAGAGAAGATAGCCGAATCAACAGGCCAGAAAATCTGGATACGTTTTACGGAGTTTGGATCCGTAATAGCCGGATTGATCGGCATTTACGTTGCAATTCGGTTCATCAAGACCTGCATTAACATCATACTGAACGGGATCGCCCTACACGCAGCCTACGGTTGGAGTGTTCAGCTCTTGGCAGCTTCATGGAGTGCGCTGGCCCACTTCTGCCTCTACCTAAAGAAGACAGACAGTGAAGTGGAAAGTGTACAATCCCCCTCAAAGACAATAATCCGCGAGTGTATCCCCAGTGCGCTACCAACGAACATTGTCCGCGACGAACTTCACACAGTCGTTGTGGATAGCCCCGTAGCAGACAGGAACAGTGTAAATCTAACTAGTTTTAGATTCAACCCACCCGCTAACCCACCCACAAAGCCAATTAGACGAACTCTCACCTACGACTCCGAGGATGAGAAATAATTTTTCCCGAAGTGAAAACTTATTTTTCCCAGGGGGGGAGGTGTCACGTCGGCTGACGACGTGTTGCCGGTGACGTCATCCATGACGCACCTTAGATTAAGTTAATGTTAAGATCTTATATATATACAATAACATAATATTTATACTCATATCATATTATATTCATAGCCTGTAATCATATTTTCATAGCGTCATATTTTTAATATTGTTTATTTCGTCTCTAGCTTCGTATATGTACATATCCTCTGTAAAATTATTCTAAGTCCGTAAATCCGTCTCACGACGCTCGAACAGCGCTCGCTAGTACGTCATCGCGTCCTAGCGAGCCCCACTCACGCGCCATGCGCCCCACCACCGCGCCGATGCGTCATCCGCCCCTTCCACTCGCGCCCCGAGCGAAGGAGGTCCGAACAGCTCTTGCTGAATTCAATCTCGCTTGCGCCTGAGTCGCGCCTACATCTCTTACCAAGTTCTTCTATATCTCGCGTTGCTATTCCAAGCCTTACTATTTCTTGCGTTTCCATATCTCATATTTTATATCGCGTACTTTAAACCGTTTGTATTCTTATCCAAGTATTATTATAATAAATCTAGTTATTGTTCTAAATGTGCATTCGTTATTCCAACGCCTAAACCTACGCGCAGTGAAGTGACTCGCGATTCGCCTTATTATAATTACAATAACTATTTCCCTCGTTGCACGCCAGAGCCCACCAGGCAGTCTCGGTGTTTCGACGGTGTTACGTCCCGGTTCGGCGATTCGCGATTGCAAGGAAATACGCGTTATCCCGGCAACGTATTATCTCAGTGACGGTCTTTGACCCAAATGGTACTTGCGCCCAAATCTGATCTGGACTCGAACAAATCGAACACGTCAAAGACTTCTTCCGAAAGCGAAAACGTTCACTCCGATCGCGTTGTTCACTGTAACCGCGTCATTCACACACGCGCGTTTATGAAATATTTAGGTTTTGACTCACCATTTTAGAGCACTCGCCTTAGCTTCCACGGAGTATCTGCTGGATTTTCCACCCTGATGTAGATTCTGGCCGCTCCGTTGAGTTTGATGTCGCTCAGAATTCGGCAGCGCACCTTCCTGGCAACGGCAGCAGCGAAGACAGCTTCAATATGCGAATTCACCGCATCGGTGTCGAATGGGTTTAGTGTACACGTGTCACCCGCGTGGTTGGTGACAGTTTCTAATTGCGGTTCTAAAGATTCTAAAATTCTCGCGGCGCGTGCTAGTTTAGCTAGCTGAGCCTTCCTTGCGGCGCGTCTAGTGCGTCTCATTTGCGGGAAGGTAATTAAGTGACGGTACGTCAATATTTATTTTATTTCGCGGATAAATTCTAATAAGTCACTCAACTTTCACTAGAAGTCGGTTGTCGGAGCGGATCAAGTCCGATCTCTCGTGGCAACCTTCTAATAGTGGCAGGTGAGGACAACTTTCTAACACTTCGTCTTTGTTCACAGGATTCCCGTCGGAGCGGATCAAGTCCTGTCTCTCGGGGCGGTTCACGCTGGCTCAACGACGAATATTTTATTAAAACATGAACACAACTGAATTTAATTCACTACACGAGCACCGTTGGATTGTAGGATGATGAAAAGGATTTTAAACGAAATAAAGGGTAGCACTGTTAACTAATGGAATATATTCTGAGTACTAATTACAACTTTGAATATTAATGTATAATACATAATGCCTCTAGATGAGAGGGCTTGTCTATTCGAAGGCTCGCGTACACGACTGAGTTCATCTCGACTGAACTCAACTGTTCTCTAGCTCGACCGTTCCCGTGTGGCTCCCGAACTCGACTAGACTCTTTAGCTCGACCGTTCCCGTGTGGCTCCCGAACTGAAGTAAGTGGAGTCTGTGCTCGCTGTCGGAACGTAAGCGTCGGAGAAGGAGACGCGAAAAGTGGGGAGCCAATCAGCGAAGACTGGTCCCACCGTTGAGCAGACCGCCGCGTCAGCAGTACGTGCTTCGATAAGTGCACGTGCACAGCTCGGTCTTGGCTTGCCGCGCGTGCCTTATCTTTGTCGACGCAGCATCCGGTGGTCCGAGGCTACCTCGGCCCCTTATCTCTGCTGATGCTGCGTTCTCGGAATTGTACGTGCTTCGATAAGTGCACGTGCACTGCTCGGTCTTGGCTTGCCGCGCGTGCCTTATCTTTGTTGACGCTGCGTTCTCGGAATTGCCATTGGCGTATGCACGCTGAATTTTACATGTTTCATTGGCGTGCGTACTAGGATATTCTAACATTATTGTTACATTAATTATTCTTAATTTTTACGTGTGCGTTGGGTGTTAGTGTACTTATTAACTATGTGTTTGTGTTACAGAGTTCGTGTGCTTAATTTCTACGCTTATTATTTAACAATCAAGGTACGTACGATGCGCGTTTGTCGCGTTCTTTCTTACAATAGTTATACTACGATTATTTTATGAGCGTGGTTATTTACATGCATGATGGTGAGTTATGACTGTTCTTTCTATAGGCAATTCTTCGCGACATTCATTCTTGCATTCGTTTAATATTAGTTATTCGCATTAATTATATGATGATTTATTAGTTAATTACATTTATTATTTTTATTCTAGGTTTGATGGTTCTAAATCAAACGTCGGAGGTTACGACCGACGTCACACCTCCATCCCTAGGGGAGAAATTTCCTGGAGGGAAATTTCTAGAGCGGGGCCACTGGGGTGAATGGGGGTGGGCCGTACTTCTTCGGTGAGTAGGGTTTTGGGTTAGGATTTTTCCTCTTCCTTCTTCTTTAGGGAGGGCTGTGGTTTGGGGTTTTTCTTCTTTCTTCCTTCTTTTGGGAGGGCTGTGGTTTGGGGTTTTCTTCTTCTTTCTTGTTTTGGGAGGGCTGTGGTTTGGGGTTTTCTTCTTCTTCCTTGTTTGGGAGGGCTGTGGTTTGGGCTTTATGTTCGCATATTCTTATTACTAGTTGTTCGTGTTACAATGTGTGTGTACTTATATCTAATCGCTCGCGTTTATGTGTTTATTATATTATTTTTTTTTTTTTTTTTTTTTTTTGAATGATTTTTGATTATATATTTTTCCTAAGTATTATTTTGGTTAATATATTTCGATTATATGATTGTATGTTGTATATATATTTTGATTAAATATATTTCTAAATATTATTTTGGAAGTAATGTATCTGGATTTACTTTCCGATAGATCGGGTGCATATAAACGTAATCCGCCTGGTCGCGTGGATTTGGGGTAGGTTTAGTTTGGGTCTGGGGTTCAGGTTCTGGTTTCCTTTCTTCGGGCTCAGGAAGGGGAGCTGGATTTTCCTCAACACTCTCAAGCTTGTTTTTGTCGCTAGTTTCTGTTCTGGTGTATCTGACGGCATAGGAATATGCTTCGTCTCTGCGTTTTAAGAATATAAAGAATCTTGTAAGTGATCCCCAAATTGCTGCGGCTAAGTGCATACTCCATCCATATATGGAATGAAGCGCCATACCATTCATGATGGTATTTATTATTATCTTTATCATTTTGAATATTATGTATATTCCGATTAATGCGGCGCTGACTGACCCGAATGTTGTTAACCCGGACCAGAGTTTTTGGGCTGTTGACTCCGCAATTTGTTGTAATGAATGTTCATCCAGTAGATTGAACATATTTATGCTGTCGCTCGCATACTGTCTTCCAGAAGCTCCTTGTGCTATGGAATTTATAACTGCTACTTTATCTACGGGAAACATTATATGTTCCTGGAGATTTTCGAGATCATCTTGTGAGTAAATTCCTCCTGTGGCGAGGTTCTTGGGGTCTACGTATTTCCATGCCGGTGTGGCTAAAGGTTGTAACAACGATGGCGCGACAGTTTCTACTAGTGATGGTGTTAATCGATACCATACACCGTGTAATTTGTATAGTGGAGGTATTAATTCGTTGCATGGCTTTTGTGTGCCTGTGCTAGATATTATATGATCTTTGGGTTTCAAAAACTTTGAAGTGTTTTTGTATGTTATTGGAAGCTCGTGAAAACAGTCCTCAGTTTTCCTTACTTGTACAGTCACGGGGACACATTTTATAATGTGAACTACTTCTCCGGCTGGTACTGCTATGAAACCAGGCTCTTTCATAATAGCCGTTGCTACCTCTTCGGGTGCAATATGCAACTGTGTTAAAGCGTTTTGCATTATTTGAATTTCTAGTTCACACTTCTGGCGGATAACATCCCTGTATAGTTTTGAAAGTTGATTCCGTAAATGTTTTTCTACGTATACGAACTTACTAGTTACATAAGTGAATATATCCAGATTGTTTACTGATGTTCTGGTCTTCGTTTTGAATGTTCCGGCCCAACTGGTTTCCAGAATGAATAACTTTGGATGCTCTGTGCGAATAATGGTATACCCGCATATGTTGCTTTTTCCAGCTTCCGTTAATGCAAACATAGCATCTTGAGATGATACTGTATACAAGGTCATGGTTGGTTCCACCTTAGAGGAGATTTTCGTTGCAAAACCTTCGTAGAGGACGTCGTAATTGTTAAATTTACAGTAGTCGGTGGGAACGGTGTCCCAAAAGGTGTATCCATCCTGTGTGTCCAGGCAGGTTCCTTTGTCCAGCGGGCACGTTTGGCCAGATTGTAATCGTATTAATCCGGTTGAAAATTTCACCGGAGCCGTATAATCTTTGATGGTTACTCTCACTACGGCTTGTACTACCACGCTTGTCCATGTGTCAAAGGGGTCGCTATAAGTGGTTCCTGAGCATCGTCCATCATGTTTGATTTCTCCGGCTAAAGTCAGACTTCTCGATGTGGTAGAGTTTCCTTGTATTCCTGTTAACTGTGCAGTAGGTGTCACGTACAGCGTTCCTGTTGCATGCAGGCTCTGGCAGACCTCTCTGGTTGTAGACAGTAGGTATTGTTGTCGGCCGTTAGCAACTAAGGATACGTGTGAATGCATCCCACAGTAAAAGATTGTCCTGTCTATTTCTACGTGACATTGGAAAACGTGAGATTCTGTGAACTCAGCTAGTTGCAGCAGCTGTACTCGTTCCTGTTGTTCGATGGGCTTAATGTCGTTTTGTTCACAATTTGGTGTATCGATAATAGAATATGTGGAGACGTTAAGTGTGGGTCCTCCACAGTCGAATCCTACGAGAGCCGTTATTCCCGTAGTGAAGGCTAAGAGTATTGTCGTTGACAGTAATGACTTCATGTTGCTTGATTGATTTCCGTTCGTCGACTGACGTCTAGGGTTGATATGTCGAGGTATATATTGTCGGTCGGTGAGAGGGGGAGAGGGTTTTAGGGATTTGATTTCAGGATCAGATTTCACTCTGCGCGGGGGTCCGAACCCTACTTCGTCTAAAGGATCAGGTTTCCTTCTAGTAACATTGGTTTCCTTTAACTTATTTCTTGTGAGATGGAAGGAGTCGTGGTTCTCCTTTAATATTGTTTTATTACATGCCCTTTTGATTCGCGATTGAGCTGTTCTATTTTGCACAACGTAAGATTGTTTTGAATTTTCTATTACAGGATCGTCCTTGATTTCTTCCACCTCTAACGCAGGGAGGGAGAAGTTCGCCGCTTTGGATGATGCGTTTACGCACCGTAGGATCGCTATCCCGTTTCGATTTGTGACGACACAGTCGCCTAGGTATACATTTTCGCTTATTTCTGTGCGTTTTATATAGCCTACATCGGCTCCGTAGCATCTTATCGCAATGCATACACTCGTTCGGGCTTCAATGGCGTGTTCGATTTGGTTTATGAAAGGAATTTTTACATTGTCCTTCGCGATTTGTTCCGACTTAAAATCTATGACTGCCCCTTCTCGGAAGAAAGGAGCTCCTAGTAACCCGTCTGTATTTTGGGGTATACCGTTTGGTACTAAGTGGAACTTTGTCGGGACATTGCAAATGTCGATCGCTAACGTACCGGAGGAGAGTTCATAGGCGTCTCCGAAACCATGAATAAGAATCTGTTCGTCTTTATTTATTTCTGCGCTAGATTTGACGCACGACGGTTTAACAAGGTTAATTTCCGATCCCGTGTCTATCAACAATTCGCACTCCCTATTTAATTGAGGGGCATTTAACTTTATCCTCGCGGTAGGTGTATTCGAACCGATATTAACTGACGAGACTTGGGCCTGTTCGTACCGTGTTAATTTTCCTTCGGCTGAATCACGTTTTTCCGTTATGAGAACTTCATTTTTGTCTTTTAACGCTTGATTATGCGCTTTAGGTTTCACGGGTGCGGCACGACGCTTTCCTTGTTCGATTTCTTCCGCGTTCCTTTGTGAGTTTAATAGCGGTAGTGTAATATTCTTGTACACGATTTGTTGCCTTTCGACTGAGAGTTCTACTTTATTATTAAAGAATGGGGAGCCAAGTATCCCGTCTAAGTTTAGCGGAAAGTGGTTTGGAACTATATGAAATACTGTCGGAATACAGTTCGCTAAATCTACTTTAACTTGCCCGAGAGTCATGATGGCACCCTCGGATACTCCTTGTATTTCAATTTCCTTTTCCTTAACTATTTTGGTTCCGGGCTTTAGGCTATTTTCTCGTAATATATTTATTTCAAGGTCTGAATTTATTAGAAATTCGCGCTTCCCTACTAACTGGGGTGCAGAAGTTATTACGCGCAAGATCGGTGCGTTTAGCGCAAGGTTAACGGTAGTGACTGGTTGTGGTTTTCGTCGACTATTGTTGTCGGTATTATTTTTCGAAATTTTTCGGGGGACGGTTGATCGTTGTTTTACCGCGTCGCTGTATGATAGTGAATTTACTGGTGCGACGAGCTGGTTTCTGGTTTGCTCGTTTCTATTACTATATTTGTCAATTTCCTTTCTTTCGCGGCCTCCCTTCCCGGTTTGGTCGGGAGGCTTGCCTCGTTTCCCTGACCGTTTTCTGCCACGTATTGACGTTTCCTACACTCATGAATGTCATGTCCTTCGCGCTTACAATATTGGCAAAATTTATTCGTCTCGGTGGGAAATTTCTCGCGGGACTCACGGTAAGAATGATATTCATTCTTTAGGAGTGGTTCTCGGAACGGCTTGTTTGCATCGTAATATCTACGTTGTGGTTCCGTGTAATCGCTATCGCGTTTCGGTTCTCGGTACGCGTTTTTGCTGAGCGGTTCTTGGTATCGTATATCTAGATTACTGCGCCGGATGTCACGACGGGTATCGAATAAATTCTCTCGGCCGTCGCGCCAAGTGTCGCGACGGTTGTCAGTGAAATTTGCGCGCTTTGTTTCGCGGAATGTCCGGTCTCTGGTATCGTTCCAGGTATTTTGATGCACGGGTGGGTGATAATACTGATCTTGGAAATTCACGCGCTTGGTATATACGTTTTCTCGCGGGGTTCCTCTATCGCGTAATTTATCTTGTTCAAACAGTTTATAAGCCCTAATGGCGTCGTCATACAATACGTATAATGGGGAGGAAAAATGCACTCGTATTTCTAATCGTAGTTGTGGGATTAGACCTCTTATGAAACTTCTCGCGGTGAGGGTATTTACTTCCTCTATATCTACTTCCCATTCCGCGATATCGATAATGGCAGTTCTAAGATCCTTCACACGACTTATGAAATTTATTATATGTTCGTTAGGAAATTGCTGTATGCTCGCGAGTTCTCCACGGTATTGTTCGACTGTTTTATACGGACATAATACTTCGCATAATCGTTTTGATAAATCGGAAATTGAATTGCACACGTGATCTTCTATAGCGAGATATGCGCGTCCACGGAGTTTGTTCTGAATTAATTTGACCAGTGTTCCTTCCGCGCTAGGAGGTACGACTTCTTTCGCTCTTTTGCATTCTCGGATAAATTGGAATACGGAGTGGTTATATCCGTCAAATACGGGAATGAATTCTAAAGCTTGTCTGAGTGTAAATTCAGAAGGTTCGTTTACGTAAATTTTTTCTACGGGAGTCTTTTCCATAGTTTCTTCTGCGTAAGTTTTCTCTAAATTTTCTCCTACAGAAATTTTCTCTAGGGTTTCTCCTACAGGAATTTCTTCACGAGGTTCACGGCGTTCTAAACGTATTAACTGCGGTTCATTTGCGGCCTCATGCCTGATTTGTTCTAATTCTTTGCGAATGTCTGACAATTCTAATTTATACATGCGAGTATAATTTTCGAAAGCCTTCTCTTGGGCTCTAATTTCGACTTCACGTGCATATAATTGTTTTTGAAGTTCGCATAACTCTTCCGCGGTCGGTGCGGGAACGTCTTTAGTTTGTGGGGAAGCCATTATTATTTCTTAATTTGAATTACACGCGATTCTGAAGGTGAATTCGCGCCTCGGAAATTATCCTGTCAATGCTCGAAAACGCTCGAGTGACCGTCGTCTGGTCCTACCGACTGCGCCAATTTTATTTGTTACGTCCCGGTTCGGCGATTCGCGATTGCAGGGAAATCCGCGTTATCCCGGAAACGTATTAACTGTTTGACGGTCTTTGACCCAAATGGTACTTGCGCCCAAATCTGATCTGGACTCGAACAAATCGAACACGTCAAAGACTTCTTCCGAAAGCGAAAACGTTCACTCCGATCGCGTTGTTCACTGTAACCGCGACATTCACACACGCGCGTTTATGAAATATCTAGGTTTTGACTCACCGCTTTAGAGCGCTTGCCTTAATATTCTATTTCTCCATGCCCAATAGCCGTCATAGCGTGGATCCTCAATCCAGACGTCGGTGGGATCAGGGATGTATCGCACGGAGATGGGTGTCAGCTTCCACGGAATACTGACTGGATTTTCCACCCTGATGTTGATTCTGGCCGCTCCGCTGAGTTTGATGTCGCTCAGAATTCGGCAGCGCACCTTCCACCATTATTGTAAGAAAGAACGCGACAAACGCGCATCGTACGTACCTCGATTATCAAATAATAAGCGTAGAAATTAAGCACACGAACTCTGTAACACAAACACATAGTTAATAAGCACACTAACACCCAACGCACACGTAAAAATCAAGAATAATTAATGTAACAATAATGTTAGAATATTCTAGTACGTACGCCAATGAAACATGTAAAATTCAGCGTGCAGACGCCAATGGCAATTCCGAGAACGCAGCGTCAGCAGAGATAAGGCACGCGCGACATAGCCAAGACCGAGCCGTGCACGTGCACTTATCGAAGCACGTACAATTCCGAGAACGCAGCATCAGCAGAGATAAGGGGCCGAGGTAGCCTCGGACCACCGGATGCTGCGTCGACAAAGATAAGGCACGCGCGGCAAGCCAAGACCGAGCTGTGCACGTGCACTTATCGAAGCACGTACTGCTGACGCGGCGGTCTGCTCAACGGTGGGACCAGTCTTCGCTGATTGGCTCCCCACTTTTCGCGTCTCCTTCTCCGACGCTTACGTTCCGACAGCGAGCACAGACTCGACTCACTTCAGTTCGGGAGCCTCACGGGAACGGTCAAGCTAAAGAGACTAGTCGAGTTCGGGAGCCTCACGGGAACGGTCGAGTTAGAGAACAGTTGAGTTCAGTCGAGATGAACTCAGTCGTGTACGCGAGCCTTCGAATAGACAAGCCCTCTCATCTAGAGGCATTATGTATTATACATTAATATTCAAAGTTGTAATTAGTACTCAGAATATATTCCATTAGTTAACAGTGCTACCCTTTATTTCGTTTAAAACCCTTTTCATCATCCTACAATCCAACGGTGCTCGTGTAGTGAATTAAATTCAGTTGTGTTCATGTTTTAATAAAATATTCGTCGTTGAGCCAGCGTGAACCGTCCCGAGAGACAGGACTTGATCCGCTCCGACGGGAAACCTGTGAACAAAGACGAAGTGTTAGAAAGTTGTCCTCACCTGTCACTATTAGAAGGTTGCCACGAGAGATCGGACTTGATCCGCTCCGACAACTGACTTCTAGTGAAAGTTGAGTGATTTATTAGAATTTATCCGCGAAATAAACTAAATATTAGCGTACCGTCACTTAATTATCTTCCCGCAAATGAGACGCACTAGACGCGCCGGAAGGAAGGCTCAGCTAGCTAAACTAGCACGCGCCGCGAGAATTTTGAAATCTTTAGAATCGCAGTTAGAAACTGTCACCAACCACGCGGGTGACACGTGCACATTAAACCCATTCGACACCGATGCGGTGAATTCACATCTTGAAGCTGTCTTCGCTGCTGCCGTTGCCAGGAAGGTGCGCTGCCGAATTCTGAGTGACACCAAACTCAGCGGAGCGGCCAGAATCAACATCAGGGTGGAAAATCCAGCCGATATTCCGTGGAAGCTGACACCCATCTCCGTGCGATACATCCCTGATCCCACCGACGTCTGGATTGAGGATCCACGCTATGACGGCTATTGGGCATGGAGAAATAGAATATTAAGGCAAGCGCTCTAAAGCGGTGAGTCAAAACCTAGATATTTCATAAACGCGCGTGTGTGAATGTCGCGGTTACAGTGAACAACGCGATCGGAGTGAACGTTTTCGCTTTCGGAAGAAGTCTTTGACGTGTTCGATTTGTTCGAGTCCAGATCAGATTTGGGCGCAAGTACCATTTGGGTCAAAGACCGTCAAACAGTTAATACGTTTCCGGGATAACGCGGATTTCCCTGCAATCGCGAATCGCCGAACCGGGACGTAACAAATAAAATTGGCGCAGTCGGTAGGACAGACGACGGTCACTCGAGCGTTTTCGAGCATTGACAGGATAATTTCCGAGGCGCGAATTCACCTTCAGAATCGCGTGTATTTCAAATTAAGAAATAATAATGGCTTCCCCACAAACTAAAGACGTTCCCGCACCGACAGCGGAAGAGTTATGCGAACTTCAAAAACAATTATATGCACGTGAAGTCGAAATTAGAGCCCAAGAGAAGGCTTTCGAAAATTATACTCGCATGTATAAATTAGAATTGTCAGACATTCGCAAAGAATTAGAACAAATCAGGCATGAGGCCGCAAATGAACCGCAGTTAATACGTTTAGAACGCCGTGAACCTCGTGAAGAAATTCCTGTAGGAGAAACCCTAGAGAAAATTTCTGTAGGAGAAAATTTAGAGAAAACTTACGCAGAAGAAACTATGGAAAAGACTCCCGTAGAAAAAATTTACGTAAACGAACCTTCTGAATTTACACTCAGACAAGCTTTAGAATTCATTCCCGTATTTGACGGATATAACCACTCCGTATTCCAATTTATCCGAGAATGCAAAAGAGCGAAAGAAGTCGTACCTCCTAGCGCGGAAGGAACACTGGTCAAATTAATTCAGAACAAACTCCGTGGACGCGCATATCTCGCTATAGAAGATCACGTGTGCAATTCAATTTCCGATTTATCAAAACGATTATGCGAAGTATTATGTCCGTATAAAACAGTCGAACAATACCGTGGAGAACTCGCGAGCATACAGCAATTTCCTAACGAACATATAATAAATTTCATAAGTCGTGTGAAGGATCTTAGAACTGCCATTATCGATATCGCGGAATGGGAAGTAGATATAGAGGAAGTAAATACCCTCACCGCGAGAAGTTTCATAAGAGGTCTAATCCCACAACTACGATTAGAAATACGAGTGCATTTTTCCTCCCCATTATACGTATTGTATGACGACGCCATTAGGGCTTATAAACTGTTTGAACAAGATAAATTACGCGATAGAGGAACCCCGCGAGAAAACGTATATACCAAGCGCGTGAATTTCCAAGATCAGTATTATCACCCACCCGTGCATCAAAATACCTGGAACGATACCAGAGACTGGACATTCCGCGAAACGAAACGCGCAAATTTCACTGACAACCGTCGCGACACTTGGCGCGACGGCCGAGAGAATTTATTCGATACCCGTCGTGACATCCGGCGCAGTAATCTAGATATACGATACCAAGAACCGCTCAGCAAAAACGCGTACCGAGAACCGAAACGCGATAGCGATTACACGGAACCACAACGTAGATATTACGATGCAAACAAGCCGTTCCGAGAACCACTCCTAAAGAATGAATATCATTCTTACCGTGAGTCCCGCGAGAAATTTCCCACCGAGACGAATAAATTTTGCCAATATTGTAAGCGCGAAGGACATGACATTCATGAGTGTAGGAAACGTCAATACGTGGCAGAAAACGGTCAGGGAAACGAGGCAAGCCTCCCGACCAAACCGGGAAGGGAGGCCGCGAAAGAAAGGAAATTGACAAATATAGTAATAGAAACGAGCAAACCAGAAACCAGCTCGTCGCACCAGTAAATTCACTATCATACAGCGACGCGGTAAAACAACGATCAACCGTCCCCCGAAAAATTTCGAAAAATAATACCGACAACAATAGTCGACGAAAACCACAACCAGTCACTACCGTTAACCTTGCGCTAAACGCACCGATCTTGCGCGTAATAACTTCTGCACCCCAGTTAGTAGGGAAGCGCGAATTTCTAATAAATTCAGACCTTGAAATAAATATATTACGAGAAAATAGCCTAAAGCCCGGAACCAAAATAGTTAAGGAAAAGGAAATTGAAATACAAGGAGTATCCGAGGGTGCCATCATGACTCTCGGGCAAGTTAAAGTAGATTTAGCGAACTGTATTCCGACAGTATTTCATATAGTTCCAAACCACTTTCCGCTAAACTTAGACGGGATACTTGGCTCCCCATTCTTTAATAATAAAGTAGAACTCTCAGTCGAAAGGCAACAAATCGTGTACAAGAATATTACACTACCGCTATTAAACTCACAAAGGAACGCGGAAGAAATCGAACAAGGAAAGCGTCGTGCCGCACCCGTGAAACCTAAAGCGCATAATCAAGCGTTAAAAGACAAAAATGAAGTTCTCATAACGGAAAAACGTGATTCAGCCGAAGGAAAATTAACACGGTACGAACAGGCCCAAGTCTCGTCAGTTAATATCGGTTCGAATACACCTACCGCGAGGATAAAGTTAAATGCCCCTCAATTAAATAGGGAGTGCGAATTGTTGATAGACACGGGATCGGAAATTAACCTTGTTAAACCGTCGTGCGTCAAATCTAGCGCAGAAATAAATAAAGACGAACAGATTCTTATTCATGGTTTCGGAGACGCCTATGAACTCTCCTCCGGTACGTTAGCGATCGACATTTGCAATGTCCCGACAAAGTTCCACTTAGTACCAAACGGTATACCCCAAAATACAGACGGGTTACTAGGAGCTCCTTTCTTCCGAGAAGGGGCAGTCATAGATTTTAAGTCGGAACAAATCGCGAAGGACAATGTAAAAATTCCTTTCATAAACCAAATCGAACACGCCATTGAAGCCCGAACGAGTGTATGCATTGCGATAAGATGCTACGGAGCCGATGTAGGCTATATAAAACGCACAGAAATAAGCGAAAATGTATACCTAGGCGACTGTGTCGTCACAAATCGAAACGGGATAGCGATCCTACGGTGCGTAAACGCATCATCCAAAGCGGCGAACTTCTCCCTCCCTGCGTTAGAGGTGGAAGAAATCAAGGACGATCCTGTAATAGAAAATTCAAAACAATCTTACGTTGCGCAAAATAGAACAGCTCAATCGCGAATCAAAAGGGCATGTAATAAAACAATATTAAAGGAGAACCACGACTCCTTCCATCTCACAAGAAATAAGTTAAAGGAAACCAATGTTACTAGAAGGAAACCTGATCCTTTAGACGAAGTAGGGTTCGGACCCCCGCGCAGAGTGAAATCTGATCCTGAAATCAAATCCCTAAAACCCTCTCCCCCTCTCACCGACCGACAATATATACCTCGACATATCAACCCTAGACGTCAGTTGACGAACGGAAATCAATCAAGCAACATGAAGTCATTACTGTCAACGACAATACTCTTAGCCTTCACTACGGGAATAACGGCTCTCGTAGGATTCGACTGTGGAGGACCCACACTTAACGTCTCCACATATTCTATTATCGATACACCAAATTGTGAACAAAACGACATTAAGCCTATCGAACAACAGGAACGAGTACAGCTGCTGCAACTAGCTGAGTTCACAGAATCTCACGTTTTCCAATGTCACGTAGAAATAGACAGGACAATCTTTTACTGTGGGATGCATTCACACGTATCCTTAGTTGCTAACGGCCGACAACAATACCTACTGTCTACAACCAGAGAGGTCTGCCAGAGCCTGCATGCAACAGGAACGCTGTACGTGACACCTACTGCACAGTTAACAGGAATACAAGGAAACTCTACCACATCGAGAAGTCTGACTTTAGCCGGAGAAATCAAACATGATGGACGATGCTCAGGAACCACTTATAGCGACCCCTTTGACACATGGACAAGCGTGGTAGTGCAAGCCGTAGTGAGAGTAACCATCAAAGATTATACGGCTCCGGTGAAATTTTCAACCGGATTAATACGATTACAATCGGGCCAAACGTGCCCGTTGGACAAAGGAACCTGCCTGGACACACAGGATGGATACACCTTTTGGGACACCGTTCCCACCGACTACTGTAAATTTAACAATTACGACGTCCTCTACGAAGGTTTTGCAACGAAAATCTCCTCTAAGGTGGAACCAACCATGACCTTGTATACAGTATCATCTCAAGATGCTATGTTTGCATTAACGGAAGCTGGAAAAAGCAACATATGCGGGTATACCATTATTCGCACAGAGCATCCAAAGTTATTCATTCTGGAAACCAGTTGGGCCGGAACATTCAAAACGAAGACCAGAACATCAGTAAACAATCTGGATATATTCACTTATGTAAATAGTAAGTTCGTATACGTAGAAAAACATTTACGGAATCAACTTTCAAAACTATACAGGGATGTTATCCGCCAGAAGTGTGAACTAGAAATTCAAATAATGCAAAACGCTTTAACACAGTTGCATATTGCACCCGAAGAGGTAGCAACGGCTATTATGAAAGAGCCTGGTTTCATAGCAGTACCAGCCGGAGAAGTAGTTCACATTATAAAATGTGTCCCCGTGACTGTACAAGTAAGGAAAACTGAGGACTGTTTTCACGAGCTTCCAATAACATACAAAAACACTTCAAAGTTTTTGAAACCCAAAGATCATATAATATCTAGCACAGGCACACAAAAGCCATGCAACGAATTAATACCTCCACTATACAAATTACACGGTGTATGGTATCGATTAACACCATCACTAGTAGAAACTGTCGCGCCATCGTTGTTACAACCTTTAGCCACACCGGCATGGAAATACGTAGACCCCAAGAACCTCGCCACAGGAGGAATTTACTCACAAGATGATCTCGAAAATCTCCAGGAACATATAATGTTTCCCGTAGATAAAGTAGCAGTTATAAATTCCATAGCACAAGGAGCTTCTGGAAGACAGTATGCGAGCGACAGCATAAATATGTTCAATCTACTGGATGAACATTCATTACAACAAATTGCGGAGTCAACAGCCCAAAAACTCTGGTCCGGGTTAACAACATTCGGGTCAGTCAGCGCCGCATTAATCGGAATATACATAATATTCAAAATGATAAAGATAATAATAAATACCATCATGAATGGTATGGCGCTTCATTCCATATATGGATGGAGTATGCACTTAGCCGCAGCAATTTGGGGATCACTTACAAGATTCTTTATATTCTTAAAACGCAGAGACGAAGCATATTCCTATGCCGTCAGATACACCAGAACAGAAACTAGCGACAAAACCAAGGTTGAGAGTGTTGAGGAAAATCCAACTCCCCTCCCTGAGCCCGAAGAAAAGAAACCAGAACCTGAATCCCAGACCCAAACTAAACCTACCCCAAATCCACGCGACCAGGCGGATTACGTTTATATGCACCCGATCTATCGGAAAGTAAATCCAGATACATTACTTCCAAAATAATATTTAGAAATATATTTAATCAAAATATATATACAACATACAATCATATAATCGAAATATATTAACCAAAATAATACTTAGGAAAAATATATAATCAAAAATCATTCAAAAAAAAAAAAAAAAAAAAAAATAATATAATAAACACATAAACGCGAGCGATTAGATATAAGTACACACACATTGTAACACGAACAACTAGTAATAAGAATATGCGAACATAAAGCCCAAACCACAGCCCTCCCAAAACAAGAAAGAAGAAGAAAACCCCAAACCACAGCCCTCCCAAAAGAAGGAAGAAAGAAGAAAAACCCCAAACCACAGCCCTCCCTAAAGAAGAAGGAAGAGGAAAAATCCTAACCCAAAACCCTACTCACCGAAGAAGTACGGCCCACCCCCATTCACCCCAATGGCCCCGCTCTAGAAATTTCCCTCCAGGAAATTTCTCCCCTAGGGATGGAGGTGTGACGTCGGTCGTAACCTCCGACGTTTGATTTAGAACCATCAAACCTAGAATAAAACTATCATATAATTAATGCGAATAACTAATTTAATTAATATAAAATGAATGCAAGAGTGAATGCCGCGAAGAGTTGTCTATAGGAATCGTAGTATAATTATTGTAAGAAAGAACGCGACAAACGCGCATCGTACGTACCTCGATTATCAAATAATAAGCGTAGAAATTAAGCACACGAACTCTGTAACACAAACACATAGTTAATAAGCACACTAACACCCAACGCACACGTAAAAATCAAGAATAATTAATGTAACAATAATGTTAGAATATTCTAGTACGTACGCCAATGAAACATGTAAAATTCAGCGTGCAGACGCCAATGGCAATTCCGAGAACGCAGCGTCAGCAGAGATAAGGCACGCGCGACATAGCCAAGACCGAGCCGTGCACGTGCACTTATCGAAGCACGTACAATTCCGAGAACGCAGCATCAGCAGAGATAAGGGGCCGAGGTAGCCTCGGACCACCGGATGCTGCGTCGACAAAGATAAGGCACGCGCGGCAAGCCAAGACCGAGCTGTGCACGTGCACTTATCGAAGCACGTACTGCTGACGCGGCGGTCTGCTCAACGGTGGGACCAGTCTTCGCTGATTGGCTCCCCACTTTTCGCGTCTCCTTCTCCGACGCTTACGTTCCGACAGCGAGCACAGACTCGACTCACTTCAGTTCGGGAGCCTCACGGGAACGGTCAAGCTAAAGAGACTAGTCGAGTTCGGGAGCCTCACGGGAACGGTCGAGTTAGAGAACAGTTGAGTTCAGTCGAGATGAACTCAGTCGTGTACGCGAGCCTTCGAATAGACAAGCCCTCTCATCTAGAGGCATTATGTATTATACATTAATATTCAAAGTTGTAATTAGTACTCAGAATATATTCCATTAGTTAACAGTGCTACCCTTTATTTCGTTTAAAACCCTTTTCATCATCCTACAATCCAACGGTGCTCGTGTAGTGAATTAAATTCAGTTGTGTTCATGTTTTAATAAAATATTCGTCGTTGAGCCAGCGTGAACCGTCCCGAGAGACAGGACTTGATCCGCTCCGACGGGAAACCTGTGAACAAAGACGAAGTGTTAGAAAGTTGTCCTCACCTGTCACTATTAGAAGGTTGCCACGAGAGATCGGACTTGATCCGCTCCGACAACTGACTTCTAGTGAAAGTTGAGTGATTTATTAGAATTTATCCGCGAAATAAACTAAATATTAGCGTACCGTCACTTAATTATCTTCCCGCAAATGAGACGCACTAGACGCGCCGGAAGGAAGGCTCAGCTAGCTAAACTAGCACGCGCCGCGAGAATTTTGAAATCTTTAGAATCGCAGTTAGAAACTGTCACCAACCACGCGGGTGACACGTGCACATTAAACCCATTCGACACCGATGCGGTGAATTCACATCTTGAAGCTGTCTTCGCTGCTGCCGTTGCCAGGAAGGTGCGCTGCCGAATTCTGAGTGACACCAAACTCAGCGGAGCGGCCAGAATCAACATCAGGGTGGAAAATCCAGCCGATATTCCGTGGAAGCTGACACCCATCTCCGTGCGATACATCCCTGATCCCACCGACGTCTGGATTGAGGATCCACGCTATGACGGCTATTGGGCATGGAGAAATAGAATATTAAGGCAAGCGCTCTAAAGCGGTGAGTCAAAACCTAGATATTTCATAAACGCGCGTGTGTGAATGTCGCGGTTACAGTGAACAACGCGATCGGAGTGAACGTTTTCGCTTTCGGAAGAAGTCTTTGACGTGTTCGATTTGTTCGAGTCCAGATCAGATTTGGGCGCAAGTACCATTTGGGTCAAAGACCGTCAAACAGTTAATACGTTTCCGGGATAACGCGGATTTCCCTGCAATCGCGAATCGCCGAACCGGGACGTAACAAATAATTACAACTCAAATAAATACTATTTATAATTCAAGCAAATAGTATTTACAATTGAAATAAATAATATTTACAAGTGAAGTAAATATTATTCGCAATAAATAATATTTATAAGTTATATAAATATTCCAAATACATAATAATTACAATTCAGGTAAATATTATCTACAGTCACAAATAATATTTACAATGTAAATAAACAATATTTACAAAAACAAACAATATTTACAATATAATGTTTACTAATAGAACAAATAATATTTACAATAAATAATATTTACAAAAACAAACAATATTTACAATATAATGTTTACCAATAGAACAAATAATATTTACAATGTAAATAAATAATATTTACAAAAACAAACAATATTTACAAAATAATGTTTACTAATAGAACAAATAATATTTACAATTACAATTTATATAAGAATTATCAGAACAGTCGGAATTAAATGATCTCATAGAAATAATTCATAGTTACGCCAATGGTTTCAATTTAGAGAATAATTACGCTTCAGATCTCATGAAATAAGTAATTATTATACGAATTATCATATGTATCAGCAACAGAAATCGCAACTATGCATCACGAATATTGCAAGATGCGATTAATTAATTATAAGTTAATTATAAGCACTCATCCATTGTAACACGAACACATTAGTTATAAGAATGCGAATAATTTCCGATTCCTATACAATCGAAAACGAAAACCTGCATATTTAAAAACAATTATTTAATATTGTGGATAATGGAAATTAATTATAACTTGTTAAGCATAATTAATTTCCACGGTAAAAGCCAGTCGAGTTAGAAATTATAACTATTAAACCGTACAAACGTTTAATAGTCACGCCTATGACATTCCAATCGAGACAAACAAGTTACATAACCGAGTGGCGTACGTGACTAATGGCACGTGGCGATTACATAAGCCAGTGGCCTACGTGACAAATCCGCCTAGCAACAGGCAGTTTCCGATGCTATAAATAGAAGCCGCCGTGCTTGTCTCCCTCTCTTGAGTCTTGGCTTTCGCGACGCACACACATCGTTCAGTTACTCTTCAGATCGCGTCGTGTTCACATCGTAGAAGTGCAGTTCCGCGAGTGATTCTATTTCCATTTCGTTTTCGATTACGATCTCTGATTCCTTTCTTATTCTTTTCCTATTATTATTTCCTTATCCATTACATTAATTTCCTCTTTTATTTTACTGATTATATCGATTTATCCTTATTTTGTTTACTATTTCTTTTCGTATTATCCGAAGTACTGTTGTTTATTTCATCATTATTATTAGTGTTATATTATACCGACATCGTTCAGTTCCTATTATATTATATTCCTTTTCGTTATTAAAATTGTGAAGTGAGTGAGAGAGTTTAATATTACATATATATATATTATAATATTCCTTCGACATTTCATTGCCTTTTCTTTTCCTCCTCTTCGATATTATTTCGGAAATACAGTGCGGTTTTACCTCGGTGCTGACGCACCCTGAAGTGTTATTTTTGGTGCAACCCTTCGTTTACCATCCCTTCGCGGACGAATAAATAATTTAATTGAAAGTGCTTGCTATCGCCCTTTCCGGCCCTCGTTCTAAGGGCGAGGACGGTAACCTTAGTGTTCCGATCCGCGCCGACGAGTGACGAAAGTGTGAGCCCCAAGCATCGGCGTATCGCCAGAATTAGTGGAGTGCACTCGGTACAGTTTTCCCGACCCTCGTTCTAAGGGCGAGGACGATTACCACGTGTGTCGATCCGCGCCGACGAGCGACGGAATACTTGCCCCAGTGACACATTTTCTCGCGATATTTCGTACTTCCTCCTAGTGTTTCCCTTATTAAATTCCTCGATTCACCCCTTTATCGAAACAACCCCTATCTCTCTCTCTCTCTCTCTCTCTCTCTCTCTCTCTCTCTCTCCCGCACTCCATGCGACGCACCCGCCGAGCCGGGAAGAAATTCCAGCGTGCAAAGCGAGCACGCCTCGCACGCCAGCACCCCTACGATCCATCCGGGCGCGTTCCGCCCCCGGTTCAGGTGGCCACCCTCGCGAGCCACCCCCGCGAAGTTTCCGCGTTGACCGCTCCGCGCTGCCGCGTCGTGTCGGTCCAGCGACTTCCTCCCGGATTCCGGATCAGCCTGCGGCCGGCCCAGCAGCCTCCACCGCCGTGGAAACTCGACAGGGTGGAGTTCACCCCCTCATTGCCGCACCTTGAGGACATCTCCATAGACGACCCCCGCTACGACCGATACGTGCTCCTCCGCCGCCGTATCCTGTACCGCCACTTTTAGGCGCCTCTACTCCCCCTCGTAAGCAAGGGAGGTAAGTAGAAGAACAACCCCTTTCCGTTTCCCCTCCCCTTTCGCGCGCGTCGACCCTCGAATCGGGATATCGCCGGATACGGGCCGAGATTAGACGCGGACGTACGTGCCGCGTGGATCAAAGATCGCTCATTCACACACAGTCACTGACAAGGGGTGAGGAGGCCGGTTCAACCCCCTCTCTCATTTTCCCGTCGGAAAACACCCCCTCTGGGACGTGACATTGAAATTTGGCGCAGTCGGTAGGACAAGAAGCGATCCCCGTTAACCCCGGTTAGAACCCCTAGATTCAAATTTGACGCACCCCCCTCCCTTCTTTTCCTCGATTTTACACGCCCTGTACATTTTTTTGAACGGAATTCTCAATATCTCGACGTTTCCCAGTATCTTCTCGCCTAAAGCGACTCTTCGCTACCTCTAGCATTCTCGAAATCCCCAAAAAAAAAATTTTTTCTACAACCCCTTCGACCACCCCCGAAATTTTACACTGACGCCGAACAACTCAACCCTCCCTTCTTTTCTATCGGTAATCAGAAATCGATCATCCTCGCACTGCACTGCACCCTCCCCCAGCATTCACGAATTCTCCCCTGCCAACCCCCAATTCTAATTCATAATTTATTTAAATCGTCGAAATCGCCAAAATTTTTTTTTACTCCCCCTTCTTCGCGAGCACATCTCGTGTGGTTTCTCACACATTACCCCGTCCATTTACCCCTCGTACCCCGCGAAATATTTACCCCTTCCGTGTGGTTTTGCCGCACGCTACCCCGTCCATTACCCCTCGTACCCCGTGAACATTTTATCACATTAATTACGCCCCTCCGTGTGGTTTTGCCGCACGCTACCCCGTCCATTACCCCTCGTACCCCGTGAACATTTTTATCGTATTAACTACGCCCCCTCCGTGTGGTTTTGCCGCACGCTACCCCGTCCATTACCCCTCGTACCCCGTGAACATTTTATCGCATTAATTTCGCCCCCTCCGTGTGGTTTTGCCGCACGCTACCCCGTCCATTACCCCTCGTACCCCGTGAACATTTTATCGCATTAATTACGCCCCCTCCGTGTGGTTTTGCCGCACGCTACCCCGTCCATTACCCCTCGTACCCCGTGAACATTTTATCGCATTGATTACCCCCCCTCCGTGTGGTTTTGCCGCACGCTACCCCGTCCATTACCCCTCGTACCCCGTGAACATTTTTATCGTATTAATTACACCCCCCCCCCGTGTGGTTTTGCCGCACGCTACCCCGTCCATTACCCCTCGTACCCCGTGAACATTTTTATCGTATTAATTTCGCCCCCTCCGTGTGGTTTTGCCGCACGCTACCCCGTCCATTTACCCCTCGTACCCCGCGAACTTTTACCCCCCCTTTCCGTGTGGCTTTGCCGCACGCTACCCCGTCCATTCCGCCGCGAACCCCTCGTGCCCCCCCCCTCGCGAAAAATTTTTTCGGCCCCCTTCAAACGTCTACACCCCCCCCCGCGCGTCATAACTCTCTCTAAATCAGCCCAATTACAAAAGCAACCCCTTCGCCGCGATGGATAATACTAATTCGATACAAGAAACAAATACGACCCCACCCCCGACCCGAGAAGCCCTCCTGGCATACCACCAGGAATTAATTCAACGAGAAGCCGCCCTTCTCGATCAATCCACAACCCTCGAAACGGCAAAACTCGCGCACGAATCAGAAGCCCGCGCACAACGAGACGAAATCAGAGCAATGCGTCGCGAACTCCGTGAATTAAGACTAACCAGCCTCGACTCAAGCAGCACCCGTTTCTCCCCCCGTTCAAATTCAACCCCCTACGGCGAAACCCCGCACCCCGACCCCGCGAACTTCATTCTTAAACAAGCGGTAGAATTCGTACCCACATTCGACGGTAGTAATTTAACCGTACTCCAATTCGTCCGAGCATGTAAACGCGCACGCGAAGCAGTCCCCCCACACGTCGAACGCACTCTAACGAAACTAATTTGCAATAAACTCCGCGGCCGCGCCTACGCCGCGATAGAGGACGAAGATTTCTCGACGATCTCAGGATTATGTAATCGTCTCAAAAATATATTAGGCCCCCACAAATTCGTCGAGCAATACCGTGGAGACTTAGCCAGTATTGTTCAAGGCTCCAACGAGCACGTCATAGACTTTATAACGCGTGTAAAGGATCTCCGGACTGCCATCCTAGAATGCGATCGGATCGACCCCGACGTCGACGAAGTAGACGAGCTCGCGAAAGAATCATTTATTCGCGGATTAATCCCCACCCTCCGAGCAGAAGTCCGCCCCTTCAAAAACGAAAAGCTACGTACGGTATTCAACGAAGCAATGTCCGCCTACCGTCAGTACGAAATCGATAAAGCGCGTTACGGGAACACACTCCGCGACGAATATAGGAATACGAAATTTAGCGAAACCACAAACCGCACCCCAGAACGCCGGTATTACAACAATCCCCCACGACCCCCACCCCCGCGCCAAGAACCACGGCAACCCACTCACGACTCTTATCCCAGAAACGCGTCCCCACCCCATCGACCACCCCGTCATTACGAACCCCCATGGCGTGACGAGCGCCCCGCGTCCAACCCCCACCGCGAGAACCGCGAGCCCTTCCCAACGGAAGCCCCGAAACATTGCCGGTACTGCCAACGTGCAGGCCACGATATCCACGAATGCCACCGTCGCGAATATAACAGTAACCTGAAACAGGGAAACGACACAGGCCTCCCGAGCAATCCGTCGCCGTCCCGAGAGGCCCAACCCGCGCAGAAACCGACGACAAACTCCCCCAAACCCCTGTTCGCCTCGTCTCCACGATAAACCTGGCTGACGACTCCCCTATCCCCCACGTAATAACCTCCGCACCCCAACTCTTAAAAAAATCCGAATTCCTAGTAGACACCGGGTCTGAAGTAAATTTAATCAAAGCATCCAGCCTCCGCCCCGATACCAAAATCATCTCCGATCATATAATTCAAGTTCAAGGAATAACCGAGGGCACTATCGACACCCTCGGTGTAATAAATGTACAATTAGCCGACGCAATCAACGTCCTATTTCATGTATTCCCCGGTAACTTCCCCTTTAATATAGACGGAATCCTAGGCTCCCCCTTCTTCCGCGAAGGAGGAGAAATATCCTTCGCACAGCGTCAAGTCATATGCAAAAATATTTGCATACCATTCTCTGATCCACGCGTGCATACGATCGAAGCCCGAACCGCCGCGTGCATCACAACCAACGTAAACGGTCCGGAAACCGGTTACATCCCCCGTATAAAAGTTAAACCAAATATATTTTTAGGTGACTGCCTGGTCACAAATAATAACGGGAAGGCATGTCTAAGGTGCATCAATGCATCGGACGAAGCGGTGACCTTCTCCCTACCGGTCCTAGAGGTAGAGGAAGTCGAAGGCCCCTTCCGTAACCCAGAACCTCTAAATTCCGAACGAGATTCGGTCAATTCTCCTCTAAATCCTCAGGCTCGCACGAACCGCTCGTGCGAGACGATCGAAAATGATCACGTCGCGAAAATTCTAAAACCCGAACGAGATTCGGTCAATTCTCTCCTAAATCCTCAGGCTCACACGGACCGCCCGTGTGAGACGATCGATAATGATCACTCCGCGTTAATTAAAAATCCCGAACAAGATTCGGTCGACAACTCACAAATCTCTCAGGCTCACACGGACCGCCCGTGTGAGACGATCGAAAACGATCACTCCGCGTCAATTAAAAATCCCGAACAAGATTCGGTCGATTCTTCGCTAACCCCTCAGGCTCGCACGAACCGCTCGTGTGAGACGATCGAAAACGATCACTTCGCGCTTATTAAAAATCCCGAACAAGATTCGGTCGATTCTTCGCTAACCCCTCAGGCTCGCACGAACCGCTCGTGTGAGACGATCGAAAACGATCACTTCGCGCTTATTAAAAATCCCGAACAAGATTCGGTCGATTCTTCGCTAACCCCTCAGGCTCACACGGACCGCCCGTGTGAGACGATCGAAAACGATCACTTCGCGTCAATTAAAAATCCCGAACAAGATTCGGTCGATTCTTCGCTAACCCCTCAGGCTCGCACGAACCGCTCGTGTGAGACGATCGAAAACGATCACTTCGCGCTTATTAAAAATCCCGAACAAGATTCGGTCGATTCTTCGCTAACCCCACAGGCTCACACGGACCGCCCGTGTGAGACGATCGAAAACGATCACTTCGCGTTCTCTCTAAAACCCGAACTAGATTCGGCCAATTCTTCGCTAATCTCTCAGGCTCACACGAACCGCTCGTGTGAGACGATCGAAAACGATCACTTCGCGTCAATTAAAAACCCCGAACAAAATTCGGTCAATTATTCACTAATCTCTCAAGCTCGCACGAACCGCCCGTGCGAGACGATCGAAAACGATCACATCGCGATAATTAAAAGTCCCGAACAAGATTCGGTCAATAATTCATGTATCTCTCAAGCTCACACGAACCGCCCGTGTGAGACGATCGAAAACGATCATTTCGCGTTAGTACAAAAACCCGAACAACATTCGGAGTCCTCTCTTCAAGTTCGTACGAACTGCTCGTGCGAAGCGACCGACAACGATCGTGCCGCAGTAAAGCACAGAGCTCGTATAAAAGAATTATACAAGACAACTCCAATGCGACACCTCAACCTGGACGAGGTCGCGCATACCAAAGCGTCTTCAAGAGAAAACAATGAAGACGCCATATTCCGCAAACCTGTGGTCCTCCCAATGTCTACGGGACCACCTCGTAACACGCCAGACACCGCTCAACAAAGGGTAACGCACCCCGGTACAGACCCTCCTCTCCACACACCAGACATCGGAGAACGAAGAGTCATACACCCCGGAAAAGACCCACCCCTCCGTTGGAAAACTCGATTCTCGACATCGGACTCATCGACACATACAACACCCCAGGCAAGAAGAGTAAGCAGCACGACGCCCCCGTCCCTGGAAACAACCCCCATACCCCAACCCCAGAGCCAGCATAACTCACCCATCACAACCCCTCAACACCCCCGCCGATGGACATCCCCGCAGCTCGAACTCACCCCCGACCAGACGATCCTACCGTCAACCCACGACCCTAACAACAACACCCCACCAACCCCCCCATCGCCACCCCTAAACATAACAATATCACCCCGCACGGAAGAAGATGACGAAAGCTCCGATGAACACATACTTTCGAACAATAACCCACAAGCAACAGCACGGAGACAAACCGTTACGCACGTCAGGGACAGATTGATAATGCGCAACGATAACATAGCATGCTTCATAACGTTAGACGGACGTCCGGTAGACCCCGGAGCGGCCGACCTTTTCCGCCAAGGAAAAATTATCACGAGCCGAGACCTCACCCCACACCGCGCAAAAGTTAGCACTAACGGCTCATTCAAACTCATACAACTGCCAGTCAAGCAAACCATGCTCCATGAAATAACCCACGAGGACATCAAGGAATGCCTCAGATCCCTGTACGACGTTGCCATGGAATTGCAGCTACCCTCTATATCCATATCAAAAACCTTCTTGGACAGTATTCCCTGGAACTACACCCAGGACATCATTATAGAGCTCTTCGCCGCCACGAACACAAGAATATTCCTCTGCTCAAACGAGATCCAAATACCGGCGGAAGACAGACGAGACGAAATCATCGCCGAAAACCATACGTCCGCCTACGCCGGACATAAAGGAGTAACTAAGACCTACCGAAGAATAAGGGAGAAGTATTATTGGAGAACCCTCAAGGCAGACGTGACAAATTTCGTCAGAAACTGCCCCAGCTGCCAAATAAACAAATTAACAAGAATAAAAACTCGGCTCCCGATGACACTAACAGACACGCCGGGACGAGCATTCGACAAAGTGGCACTCGATATCGTGGGTCCACTCCCAGCAACGCCAGAAGGGTACGAGTACATCCTCACAATGCAGGATCTACTTACCAAATACTCCTTAGCCGCCCCCCTCAAAAGCACCGGAGCAATTGAGACCGCAGATGCATTCGTCGAACACTTGGTCTGCCGATTCGGAGCACCCAAGGCCATCCTCACGGACCAGGGCGCAAACTTTACAAGTTCACTCATGAAAGCCGTCGCAAGAAGATTTAAAATTTCCAGATTCCAGACAACAGCATTCCACCCCCAAGCAAACGGATCAATAGAGAGATCCCACCTCGTCCTAACTGAATACCTGAAGCAATACGCAACGAAAAATAATTGGAATAAATGGCTCAACCTAGCAATGCTGAGCTACAACACCAGCGTACATGAAGGCACGAATTTCACCCCCCATGAACTGGTTTTCGGTCACTTGGCAAACGTACCAACGTCGGATTCAAGCATATCCACTATGGCAAACGAATCCTACGACAGCTATCTCCGCGAACTTCAAAAGAAAATCGTCGAAACACAAACACGAGCCCGCGAAAACCTAACAAAAGCAAAAGAAAATTCGAAACGATACTACGATAGGCACATCAACCCCCAAACCTTCGCAGTAGGAGAACAAGTCTACCTCCTCAAGGAACCCAGAAAGGGCAAATTCGACACCCAATACACGGGCCCCCACGAAATCATCGAAATACTCCCGACAAACAACGTCAGAATCAAAATCGGCACCAGCTACAAAATCGTACATGCCAACAAATTAAAAAAGGCACACACCCCCAGCATCCAGCGGAGACCGGAGCAGGAAGCTCCATTCACATAAAAAGCAGCAGCGACAGCAGCAGTGACAGCAGCAGCAACAGCAGCAGCAACAGCAGCAGCAACAGCAGCAGCAACAGCAGCAGTGACAGCAGCAAGAGCAGCAGCCCCCCCCTCTCAACGCCAAACCCCCGGAAGAAGCAGCAGCAACCCCCCCCCTTCTTCTTCAACGCCAGTTCCACGAGCAGCAGCACCCCCCCCCCCTCTGCAGCATCAACCCAAAACCCCGAGCAGCAGCCTAACAAAACCCCCTGGGCAACCCCCAACGCATCAAGGTTCTGTGACACCCCAGGCTCCGAGAAATTTCGGGGACGAAATTTCTTCCCCGGGCGACGGAGGTGTGACGTTGTCCGAACGACAACGTTGGAATTAGTTGTAAGTTAGTCATAAGTTATTATAAATTATATTATAAAATCATAATTAATTAACATTTAGAGTAGATTAGCTCTTCGCGTTCCCCCACTCCAAACATTCCATAAGCGATGTTTTGAAACGCACTGTACCTGAAACAACGTATAGTGACATATCACATTCATATAACTCATATATAATTTAAACGGAACATATAATACCAACCTTTATCAAGTCGACAAATAATCGATGCCTACGCCTATGGAATCGTTGGAATAAATAATACTTACGTTACGAATCGCTGAAACAAACAATAATGCATATTAGTTTGATTAAAATATTAATAATCATATTATATAATTTACATATAATAATCGGTACCTACGCCTATGGAATCTCCAGAACAAATAATACTTACGTTAATGAATCGCTGAAACAAACAATAAGTTATATTAGTTCGATTAAATATTAATGATCGCATTATATATATAATATAAAAGAAGTAATACTTACGCCTATGAAACCGGCAAGAGAAACAATACTCACGCCCATGAGTTGCTGAAACAAACGATAATCACATTAGTTCAATTAAACATTTAACAATCACATAATATGTTCAATATAAATAATTGATACGTACGCCTATGCGATCGTCAGAATAGATAATACTTACGCCTATGAAACCGCTGAAACAAAGAAGATATACAAATTCATTCAAATGTTTATTAGTACAATTATAAAATCGAAATAGAATTATTGATACTTACGCCAATGAGATCTCCGGAAGAATACTTGCGCCTATGGGAACCTGAAACAAAGAATAATTGCATTAATTCTATAGAATAATTAAAACTAAGGATATTCATTGTTATAAACAATACTCACCTCTATGAACAATCATTAGAGTTAATAATACTTACCTTTATAAATTATACTTACCTACGAAAAAGCACTAGAACACATACAAATAGTAATTACAGACGATTAATAAATAATAATTATATTTACAATTACAATTTATATAAGAATTATCGGAACAGTCAGAATTAATGATCTCATAGAAATAATTCATAGTTACGCCAATGGTTTCAATTAGAGAATAATTACGCTTCAGATCTCATGAAATAAGTAATTATTATACGAATTATCATATGTGTCAGCAACAGAAATCGCAACTCTGCATCACGAATATTGCAAGATGCGATTAATTAATTATAAGTTAATTATAAGCACTCAACCATTGTAACACGAACACATTAGTTATAAGAATGCGAATATTTTCCGATTCCTATACAATCGAAAACGAAGAAACTGCATATTTAAAAACAATTATTTAATATTGTGAATAATGGAAATTAATTATAACTCGTTAAGCATAATTAATTTCCACGGTAAAAGCCAGTCGAGTTAGAAATTATAACTATTAAACCGTACAAACGTTTAATAGTTACGCCTATGACATTCCAATCGAGACAAACAAGTTACATAACCGAGTGGCGTACGTGACTAATGGCACGTGGCGATTACATAAGCCAGTGGCCTACGTGACAAATCCGCCTAGCAACAGGCAGTTTCCGATGCTATAAATAGAAGCCGCCGTGCTTGTCTCCCTCTCTTGAGTCTTGGCTTTCGCGACGCACACACATCGTTCAGTTGCTCTTCAGATCGCGTCGTGTTCACATCGTAGAAGTACAGTTCCGCGAGTGATTCTATTTCCATTTCGTTTTCGATTACGATTTCTGATTCCTTTCTTATTCTTTTCCTATTATTATTTCCTTATCCATTACATTAATTTCCTCTTTTATTTTACCGATTATATCGATTTATCCTTATTTTGTTTACTATTTCTTTTCGTATTATCCGAATTACTGTTGTTTATTTCATCATTATAATTAGTATTATATTATACTGACATCGTCCAGTTCCTATTATATTATATTCCTTTTCGTTATTAAAATTGTGAAGTGAGTGAGAGAGTTTAATATTACATATATATATATTATAATATTCCTTCGACATTTCATTGCCTTTTCTTTTCTTCCTCTTCGATATTATTTCGGAAATACAGTGCGGTTTTACCTCGGTGCTGACGCACCCTGAAGTGTTATTTTTGGTGCAACCCTTCGTTACCATCCCTTCGCGGACGAATAAATAATTTAATTGAAAGTGCTTGCTATCGCCCTTTCCGGCCCTCGTTCTAAGGGCGAGGACGGTAACCTTAGTGTTCCGATCCGCGCCGACGAGTGACGAAAGTGCGAGCCCCAAGCATCGGCGTATCGCCAAAATTAGTGGAGTGCACTCGGTACAGTTTTCCCGACCCTCGTTCTAAGGGCGAGGACGATTACCACGTGTGTCGATCCGCGCCGACGAGTGACGGAATACTTGCCCCAGTGACACATTTTCTCGCGATATTTCGTACTTTCTCCTAGTGTTTCCCTTATTAAATTCCTCGATTCACCCCTTTTCCGAAACAACCCCTATCTCTCTCTCTCTCTCTTTCTCTCCCGCACTCCATGCGACGCACCCGCCGAGCCGGGAAGAAATTCCAGCGTGCAAAGCGAGCACGCCTCGCGCACCAGCACCCCTACGATCCATCCGGGCGCGTTCCGCCCCCGGTTCAGGTGGCCACCCTCGCGAGCCACCCCCGCGAAGTTTCCGCGTTGACCGCTCCGCGCTGCCGCGTCGTGTCGGTCCAGCGACTTCCTCCCGGATTCCGGATCATCCTCCGGCCGGCCCAGCAGCCTCCACCGCCGTGGAAACTCGACAGGGTGGAGTTCACCCCCTCTTTGCCGCACCTGGAAGACATCTCCATTGACGACCCCCGCTACGACCGATACGTACTTCTCCGCCGCCGCATCCTGTACCGCCACTTTTAGGCGCCTCTACTCCCCCTCGTAAGCAAGGGAGGTAAGTAGAAGAACAACCCCTTTCCGTTTCCCCTCCCCTTTCGCGCGCGTCGACCCTCGAATCGGGATATCGCCGGATACGGGCCGAGATTAGACGCGGACGTACGTGCCGCGTGGATCAAAGATCGCTCATTCACACACAGTCACTGACAAGGGGTGAGGAGGCCGGTTCAACCCCCTCTCTCATTTTCCCGTCGGAAAACACCCCCTCTGGGACGTGACAGAATATCGCAGAATCAGCGATTCTCTACGCGAAACGCTTAATTTGCATGAAAACGAACGAAAATGATCGAAAACCACCGAATTGTAGCAGAAATCACGATTTCGACTAGTTTATCGCAGAATCAGCGATTCTCTACGCGAAACGCTTAATTTGCATGAAAACGAACGAAAATGATCGAAAACCACCGAATTGTAGCAGAAATCACTATTTCGACTAGTTTATCGCAGAATCAGCGATTCTGTACGCGAAACGCTTAATTTGCATGAAAACGAACGAAAATGATCGAAAACCACCGAATTGTAGCAGAAATCACGATTTCGACTAGTTTATCGCAGAATCAGCGATTCTCTACGCGAAACGCTTAATTTGCACGAAAACAAACGAAAATGATCGAAAACCACCGAAATGTAGCAGAAATCACGATTTCGACTAGAATATCGCAGAATCAGCGATTCACTACGCGAAACGCTTAATTTGCATGAAAACGAACGAAAATGATCGAAAACCACCGAATTGTAGCAGAAATCACGATTTCGACTAGTTTATCGCAGAATCAGCGATTCTCTACGCGAAACGCTTAATTTGCATGAAAACGAACGAAAATGATCGAAAACCACCGAATTGTAGCAGAAATCACGATTTCGACTAGAATATCGCAGAATCAGCGATTCTCTACGCGAAACGCTTAATTTTCATGAAAACGAAAGAAAATGATCGAAAATCACCGAATTGTAGCAGAAATCACGATTTCGACTAGAATATCGCAGAATCAGCGATTCTCTACGCGAAACGCTTAATTTGCATGAAAACGAACGAAAATGATCGAAAACCACCGAATTGTAGCAGAAATCACGATTTCGACTAGTTTATCGCAGAATCAGCGATTCTCTACGCGAAACGCTTAATCTGCATGAAAACGAACGAAAATGATCGAAAACCACCGAATTGTAGCAGAAATCACGATTTCGACTAGAATATCGCAGAATCAGCGATTCTCTACGCGAAACGCTTAATTTGCATGAAAATGATCGAAAACCACCGAATTGTAGCAGAAACCACGATTTCGACTAGTTTATCGCAGAATCAGCGATTCTCTACGCGAAACGCTTAATTTGCACGAAAACAAACGAAAATGATCGAAAACCACCGAATTGTAGCAGAAATCACGATTTCGACTAGAATATCGCAGAATCAGCGATTCTCTACGCGAAACGCTTAATTTGCATGAAAATGATCGAAAACCACCGAATTGTAGCAAAAACCACGATTTCGACTAGTTTATCGCAGTATCAGCGTGTTACGTCCCGGTTCGGCGATTCGCGATTGCAAGGAAATACGCGTTATCCCGGCAACGTATTATCTCAGTGACGGTCTTTGACCCAAATGGTACTTGCGCCCAAATCTGATCTGGACTCGAACAAATCGAACACGTCAAAGACTTCTTCCGAAAGCGAAAACGTTCACTCCGATCGCGTTGTTCACTGTAACCGCGACATTCACACACGCGCGTTTATGAAATATTTAGGTTTTTGACTCACCATTTTAGAGCACTCGCCTTAGCTTCCACGGAGTATCTGCTGGATTTTCCACCCTGATGTAGATTCTGGCCGCTCCGCTGAGTTTGATGTCGCTCAGAATTCGGCAGCGCACCTTCCTGGCAACGGCAGCAGCGAAGACAGCTTCAAGATGCGAATTCACCGCATCGGTGTCGAATGGGTTTAGTGTACACGTGTCACCCGCGTGGTTGGTGACAGTTTCTAATTGCGGTTCTAAAGATTCTAAAATTCTCGCGGCGCGTGCTAGTTTAGCTAGCTGAGCCTTCCTTGCGGCGCGTCTAGTGCGTCTCATTTGCGGGAAGGTAATTAAGTGACGGTACGTCAATATTTATTTTATTTCGCGGATAAATTCTAATAAGTCACTCAACTTTCACTAGAAGTCGGTTGTCGGAGCGGATCAAGTCCGATCTCTCGTGGCAACCTTCTAATAGTGGCAGGTGAGGACAACTTTCTAACACTTCGTCTTTGTTCACAGGATTCCCGTCGGAGCGGATCAAGTCCTGTCTCTCGGGGCGGTTCACGCTGGCTCAACGACGAATATTTTATTAAAACATGAACACAACTGAATTTAATTCACTACACGAGCACCGTTGGATTGTAGGATGATGAAAAGGATTTTAAACGAAATAAAGGGTAGCACTGTTAACTAATGGAATATATTCTGAGTACTAATTACAACTTTGAATATTAATGTATAATACATAATGCCTCTAGATGAGAGGGCTTGTCTATTCGAAGGCTCGCGTACACGACTGAGTTCATCTCGACTGAACTCAACTGTTCTCTAACTCGACCGTTCCCGTGTGGCTCCCGAACTCGACTAGTCTCTTTAGCTTGACCGTTCCCGTGAGGCTCCCGAACTGAAGTGAGTGGAGTCTGTGCTCGCTGTCGGAACGTAAGCGTCGGAGAAGGAGACGCGAAAAGTGGGGAGCCAATCAGCGAAGACTGGTCCCACCGTTGAGCAGACCGCCGCGTCAGCAGTACGTGCTTCGATAAGTGCACGTGCACGGCTCGGTCTTGGCTTGTCGCGCGTGCCTTATCTTTGTCGACGCAGCATCCGGTGGTCCGAGGCTACCTCGGCCCCTTATCTCTGCTGATGCTGCGTTCTCGGAATTGTACGTGCTTCGATAAGTGCACGTGCACGGCTCGGTCTTGGCTATGTCGCGCGTGCCTTATCTCTGCTGACGCTGCGTTCTCGGAATTGCCATTGGCGTATGCACGCTGAATTTTACATGTTTCATTGGCGTACGTACTAGAATATTCTAACATTATTGTTACATTAATTATTCTTAATTTTTACGTGTGCGTTGGGTGTTAGTGTACTTATTAACTATGTGTTTGTGTTACAGAGTTCGTGTGCTTAATTTCTACGCTTATTATTTAACAATCAAGGTACGTACGATGCGCGTTTGTCGCGTTCTTTCTTACAATAGTTATACTACGATTATTTTATGAGCGTGGTTATTTACATGTGTTATGGTGAGTTATGACCGTTCTTTCTATAGGCAATTCTCGCGGCATTCACTCTTGCATTCATTTTATATTAATTAAATTAGTTATTCGCATTGTTATATGATAATTTATTAGTTAATTACATTTATTATTTTTATTCTAGGTTTGATGGTTCTAAATCAAACGTCGGAGGTTACGACCGACGTCACACCTCCATCCCTAGGGGAGAAATTTCCTGGAGGGAAATTTCTAGAGCGGGGCCACTGGGGTGAATGGGGGTGGGCCGTATTTCTTCGGTGAGTAGGGTTTGGGTTAGGATTTTTCCTCTTCTTTCTTCTTTAGGGAGGGCTGTGGTTTGGGGTTTTTCTTCTTTCTTCCTTCTTTTGGGAGGGCTGTGGTTTGGGGTTTTCTTCTTCTTTCTTGTTTTGGTAGGGCTGTGGTTTGGGGTTTCCTTCTTCTCTCTTGTTTGGGAGGGCTGTGGTTTGGGGTTTTCTTCTTCTTTCTTGTTTTGGGAGGGCTGTGGTTTGGGGTTTTCTTCTTCTTCCTTGTTTGGGAGGGCTGTGGTTTGGGCTTTATGTTCGCATATTCTTATTACTAGTTGTTCGTGTTACAATGTGTGTGTACTTATATCTAATCGCTCGCGTTTATATCCTAAGTGTTTGTGTTACAATGTGTGTGTACTTATAATTATTCGCGTTTATATGTTTATTGTATTATATATGTATATTCTTTCTAAATATTATTTCGGTTAATATATTTCGATTATATGCTTACATGTTGTATATATATTTTGATTGAATATATTTCTAAGTATTATTTTGGAAGTAATGTATCTGGATTTACTTTCCGATAGATCGGGTGCGTATAAACGTAATCCTTCATTCGTCCGGTTCTGAGTCACTAGACTCAGAGTCTGTTGCTATCTCTCGTTGGTGACGGTTTTGTCGAAGCAATTTAATCTTATACTTTTCTTCCCTTAATAGAACTGTCCAATATGCCACCTCGTAGCTACATTTCTTACATTCCATTATCGGGTTTTCGGTACATATTTTCGTTCCGCATTTGTCACATTTGTTTTTCATGTATTTTTGTTCTACATGAATATGAAAGATCTCTAAGTTTTTATATTGCCGGCTACATTCCTCGCATAGTTCCAATCCGTCGTCGGTTGCGAATATTTTTCCTTTATAGCAGGATCCTCCGTCAAATTTTCTCATGTAGTTCCAAACTTTCAGCGATAGAGATCTTCCTCTCGGGGTATAGTTGAGACACATGGTGATTGCTGTTGTTTCTTGCTGGATGGCTACTCAACGACTGGTGCTTGTTCGGTCAGTCTTCAATTTATATAGTGAGTTCCGTTGGAAAGGGGGGGGGGGTTTCTTATCAGTGATTCTCTACTGACGATGCAGATTTTGTGTAGGGACACTGGGCGCCCGTTTCAATTTGTTAGCGTGGACAATTTTGTAATGACCTCCTATTTTGATTTTTATATTATTGCTTGGGAGAGCTTCCAGTACCTCATGGGGTCCAGTATATTGCGCGTCGAACTTCCCTTTTCGCGGTTCTTTTAATAAGTAAACCTTTTCGCCTGGAACAAACTCTTTAATGTTTAGTCTCCTATCATAATACCCTTTTGAGCGTATTTTCGCTTGATTCAAGTTTTCTCGCGCTTTGGCTTGTATTTCGGCCGTCCTTCTTTGCAGCTCTTGAAGGTATGCTGTATACGATTCGTCTCCTACCTCGTAAAGATACGTATCGGCGGTAGGGACGCGGATTAGTGAGCCGAATACCAATTCATGTGGCGTAAAGTTTGTACCTTCATGTACGCTCGAGTTATAACTTAGTATTGCCATATTTATCCTCTGTTCCAGTCGTTTTTGTTTACGAATTGTTTCAAATATTCGGTTAGAACGTGGTGTGATCGTTCTATAGAGCCATTGCTTTGTGGGTGAAATGCGGTTGTTTGGAACTTCGCGATTTTAAATCGTCTCGCTATTGCTTTCATCAGGGAGCTCGTGAAGTTGGTTCCCTGATCGGTTAATATAGCTTTGGGTGCGCCGAATCGACAAATTAAATGCTCCACAAAGGCGTCAGCGGTGTCTATTGCGCTTGTTGATTTTAAAGGTACAGCTATTGAATATTTAGTGAGGAGATCTTGCATTGTTAAAATGTAGGTATGGCCTTCTCTTGTTATTGGAAGAGGTCCTATTATGTCCAGGGATACTTTATCGAACGCCCTGCCAGGTGTATCGGTTAGTGTCATTGGGAGACGCGTTTTTACACGCGTCAGTTTATTCAATTGACAACTCTGGCAGTTGTTAATGTACTTTGTAATGTCCGCTTTCATGGTTTTCCAGTAATATTTTTCCCGTATCCTTTTGTACGTTTTCGTGATGCCTTTATGTCCTGCATAAGGCGATACGTGATTCTCGGTTATGATTTCCCATCTGCGATCCTCGGCAGGTGTTTGTACTTCATTTGAGCACAAGAATATCCGCACTGAGGTTTCGGAGAAGATATCTAGGAGTATTCTTTGTATGTAACCCCATGGCAGATTATCTAGGAATGTTTTTGAGATCGAAAAAGATTCAAGCTGGAGTTCCATTACGGCGTCGTATAATGCGCGCAAGGTCTCTTTGACACCGTCTGTGGTAGTTTCATGGAGCGGTGTTTCTTTTATCGGCAGCTGCAATATTTTGTAGTTACCAATATTACTGACTTTGACCCTGTGCAACATTAGGTCTTGGAGTATTAACTTCCCCTGTCGATACAGGTCTGCTGCTCCTGGGTCGACGGGTCTACCATCTAGGGTGCAGAAACAGACGAGATTATCCTGTCTCATGATTAGCCTATCCCTCAAATGGTTAACGGTGAGGGTCTGTCGTGGCGAAACGCTTCCTCTCAGCATTTCTCCCTCAGGGTTCACCGCTTGTTCTTCCTCTTCTTCCTCTGTCAAGTCTTCTCGAGAGCTCGAGTCCTCGTCGCCGTCCAATATGTAGTTATTGGAATTATACGGGGAGAAGGTGAGGGGTTGAAGGCCCAGGTTTATCAAGTCGTTATCGACCTCTGATTCCTCGTGATCTTGCTCTGAAGGTGGCAAGGGGGAGAGGGACGGAGTATCGTCGCTTGATAATGTTGTGGGATCTCCGCGCGGCGGTGCCGGCGTGTCTGGTCGCCCTGTTGGGGAGAGCCGGGAAGTTTGAGAATCTACTGACTCGTTCCTGATTCGATGATCAGGGGTATCTTCATCATCATGACCTTCTGTATTCGAGGATGATGACGTTGAATCAAATTTTGTTTGCCATCTGGCGGTTCGTTTAACTTCCTCGGGGGACGTCATGTTTTTTCGTGTAGATCCAGTATTTAGTGGTAAAGCCACTGGGTTTCTTGATAACGCGTCCGCGTTCGAATTTGCCTTGCCTGGTTTGTATACAATCTTGTATTCGTATTCGGCCAATTTTAGCCTCCAGCGCAAGAGACGGGACGTTGGGTCCTTCACCGAGTTCATCCAGACCAGGGGTCGATGGTCTGTAATTAAGGTAAATTTCCGCCCGTATACGTATGGTCGAAAATATTGGACCGCGAAGACTATGGCTAAACATTCTTTTTCTATCGTAGAATAGTTGAGCTCGGCTCCATGTAATATTCTGGATATGTAAGCTATTGGCTTATCTTTACCGATTTCTCCCTGACTGAGGACTGCCCCCACGGCGTATCCGGACGCGTCGCAGGTTATATTGAATGGCTTATTGAAGTCAGGGTATTGTAATACCGGCTCTTTACATAAAGCATTTCGCAATGTTTCGAAGGCTCTCTCTTGGTCGGGTCCCCATGTAAATTTGGCGTTCTTAGTAAGAAGCTTGGTTAGAGGTTTGGAAATATGTGCGAATTTGTCTATAAATTTTCGGTAATAACCGGCTAAGCCTAAAAATTCACGTATGTTTTTGGCCGTTTTCGGTTTAGGGAATTCCTGTACGGCTTTTACTTTCGCGGACTTGGTCGGACTCCATCCTCGCCTATCTGATGACCCAGATACATTACTTCGTGGTGCAAAAATCCGCATTTAGACGGTTGTAGTTTTAAATTCGCCTGTCTTAATCTGAGCGCTAATTTATTGAATTTTGCGCGATGTTCGTCCAGAGACCGTGCATATATTACTATATCATCGAGGTAAACGAACAGTTCATTGCCCTGCAGGCCGCTAAGTATGTTATCCATTAGTCTCTGGAATGTCGCAGGCGCATTTTTCAATCCGAAGGGCATCCTATTGTACTGGTAGTGGCCAAAAGGAGTCGAAAACGCAGTTTTAGCTGCGTCCTCCTTCTCCATACCTATTTGGTGGAACCCGCTGGCCAGGTCGAATACGCTAAAGTATTTCGAACTGCCCAATTGATCTAATATTTCATTTATACTTGGGAGGGGGTACGCGTCCGCCACTGACTTTTCATTTAAAGCGCGATAATCTATCACCATACGCCATTTCTTATTTCCTTGTTCGTCGGGTTTTTTCGGTACTATCCATAAAGGCGAGTTATATGGGGAGTTCGATGGTACGACTATGTCATTTTCGAGTAACTCACGCATTTGTTTGTCGATTTCTTCCTTATGTATCGGCGGGTATCGATACTGTTTTGTGTGGACCGGCATATCGTCGGTCGTGGGGATTTTATGCGTGACTGCATTTGTTCGGCCTAAACGATCGCCGGGGAGGTGGAAGAGATCATGGTTTTCTCCTATTAATTTCTTGACATGATCCGCCTCTTCTGGTGTGAGGTGTTCAGTATGAATTACGTTAATTATCTCTTCAATTCGTGACTTAATACTTTGTTCGTTAATAATGAAAGATTTCCCTTTCTTTACAGGATTAGCTCTCGGGATGGACGCACGAAGGATCTCAGTGTTTTCACTGGGGGTTGGTTCAGAATGAAACGTGGTACAGATCTCCTCGATTTCTTCCACCTCTAACGCAGGGAGGGAGAAGTTCGCCGCTTTGGATGATGCGTTTACGCACCGTAGGATCGCTATCCCGTTTCGATTTGTGACGACACAGTCGCCTAGGTATACATTTTCGCTTATTTCTGTGCGTTTTATATAGCCTACATCGGCTCCGTAGCATCTTATCGCAATGCATACACTCGTTCGGGCTTCAATGGCGTGTTCGATTTGGTTTATGAAAGGAATTTTTACATTGTCCTTCGCGATTTGTTCCGACTTAAAATCTATGACTGCCCCTTCTCGGAAGAAAGGAGCTCCTAGTAACCCGTCTATATTTTGGGGTATACCGTTTGGTACTAAGTGGAACTTTGTCGGGACATTGCAAACGTCGATCGCTAACGTACCGGAGGAGAGTTCATAGGCGTCTCCGAAACCATGAATAAGAATCTGTTCGTCTTTATTTATTTCTACGCTAGATTTGACGCACGACGGTTTAACAAGGTTAATTTCCGATCCCGTGTCTATCAACAATTCGCACTCCCTATTTAATTGAGGGGCATTTAACTTTATCCTCGCGGTAGGTGTATTCGAACCGATATTAACTGACGAGACTTGGGCCTGTTCGTACCGTGTTAATTTTCCTTCGGCTGAATCACGTTTTTCCGTTATGAGAACTTCATTTTTGTCTTTTAACGCTTGATTATGCGCTTTAGGTTTCACGGGTGCGGCGCGACGCTTTCCTTGTTCGATTTCTTCCGCGTTCCTTTGTGAGTTTAATAGCGGTAGTGTAATATTCTTGTACACGATTTGTTGCTTTTCGACTGAGAGTTCTACTTTATTATTAAAGAATGGGGAGCCAAGTATCCCGTCTAAGTTTAGCGGAAAGTGGTTTGGAACTATATGAAATACTGTCGGAATACAGTTCGCTAAATCTACTTTAACTTGCCCGAGAGTCATGATGGCACCCTCGGATACTCCTTGTATTTCAATTTCCTTTTCCTTAACTATTTTGGTTCCGGGCTTTAGGCTATTTTCTCGTAATATATTTATTTCAAGGTCTGAATTTATTAGAAATTCGCGCTTCCCTACTAACTGGGGTGCAGAAGTTATTACGCGCAAGATCGGTGCGTTTAACGCAAGGTTAACGGTAGTGACTGGTTGTGGTTTTCGTCGACTATTGTTGTCGGTATTATTTTTCGAAATTTTTCGGGGGACGGTTGATCGTTGTTTTACCGCGTCGCTGTATGATAGTGAATTTACTGGTGCGACGAGCTGGTTTCTGGTTTGCTCGTTTCTATTACTATATTTGTCAATTTCCTTTCTTTCGCGGCCTCCCTTCCCGGTTTGGTCGGGAGGCTTGCCTCGTTTCCCTGACCGTTTTCTGCCACGTATTGACGTTTCCTACACTCATGAATGTCATGTCCTTCGCGCTTACAATATTGGCAAAATTTATTCGTCTCGGTGGGAAATTTCTCGCGGGACTCACGGTAAGAATGATATTCATTCTTTAGGAGTGGTTCTCGGAACGGCTTGTTTGCATCGTAATATCTACGTTGTGGTTCCGTGTAATCGCTATCGCGTTTCGGTTCTCGGTACGCGTTTTTGCTGAGCGGTTCTTGGTATCGTATATCTAGATTACTGCGCCGGATGTCACGACGGGTATCGAATAAATTCTCTCGGCCGTCGCGCCAAGTGTCGCGACGGTTGTCAGTGAAATTTGCGCGTTTCGTTTCGCGGAATGTCCGGTCTCTGGTATCGTTCCAGGTATTTTGATGCACGGGTGGGTGATAATACTGATCTTGGAAATTCACGCGCTTGGTATATACGTTTTCTCGCGGGGTTCCTCTATCGCGTAATTTATCTTGTTCAAACAGTTTATAAGCCCTAATGGCGTCGTCATACAATACGTATAATGGGGAGGAAAAATGCACTCGTATTTCTAATCGTAGTTGTGGGATTAGACCTCTTATGAAACTTCTCGCGGTGAGGGTATTTACTTCCTCTATATCTACTTCCCATTCCGCGATATCGATAATGGCAGTTCTAAGATCCTTCACACGACTTATGAAATTTATTATATGTTCATTAGGAAATTGCTGTATGCTCGCGAGTTCTCCACGGTATTGTTCGACTGTTTTATATGGACATAATACTTCGCATAATCGTTTTGATAAATCGGAAATTGAATTGCACACGTGATCTTCTATAGCGAGATATGCGCGTCCACGGAGTTTGTTCTGAATTAATTTGACCAGTGTTCCTTCCGCGCTAGGAGGTACGACTTCTTTCGCTCTTTTGCATTCTCGGATAAATTGGAATACGGAGTGGTTATATCCGTCAAATACGGGAATGAATTCTAAAGCTTGTCTGAGTGTAAATTCAGAAGGTTCGTTTACGTAAATTTTTTCTACGGGAGTCTTTTCCATAGTTTCTTCTACGTAAGTTTTCTCTAAATTTTCTCCTACAGAAATTTTCTCTAGGGTTTCTCCTACAGGAATTTCTTCACGAGGTTCACGGCGTTCTAAACGTATTAACTGCGGTTCATTTGCGGCCTCATGCCTGATTTGTTCTAGTTCTTTGCGAATGTCTGACAATTCTAATTTATACATGCGAGTATAATTTTCGAAAGCCTTCTCTTGGGCTCTAATTTCGACTTCACGTGCATATAATTGTTTTTGAAGTTCGCATAACTCTTCCGCTGTCGGTGCGGGAACGTCTTTAGTTTGTGGGGAAGCCATTATTATTTCTTAATTTGAATTACACGCGATTCTGAAGGTGAATTCGCGCCTCGGAAATTATCCTGTCAATGCTCGAAAACGTTCGAGTGACCGTCGTCTGTCCTACCGACTGCGCCAATTTTATTTGTTACGTCCCGGTTCGGCGATTCGCGATTGCAAGGAAATACGCGTTATCCCGGCAACGTATTATCTCAGTGACGGTCTTTGACCCAAATGGTACTTGCGCCCAAATCTGATCTGGACTCGAACAAATCGAACACGTCAAAGACTTCTTCCGAAAGCGAAAACGTTCACTCCGATCGCGTTGTTCACTGTAACCGCGACATTCACACACGCGCGTTTATGAAATATTTAGGTTTTTGACTCACCATTTTAGAGCACTCGCCTTAGCTTCCACGGAGTATCTGCTGGATTTTCCACCCTGATGTAGATTCTGGCCGCTCCGCTGAGTTTGATGTCGCTCAGAATTCGGCAGCGCACCTTCCTGGCAACGGCAGCAGCGAAGACAGCTTCAAGATGCGAATTCACCGCATCGGTGTCGAATGGGTTTAGTGTACACGTGTCACCCGCGTGGTTGGTGACAGTTTCTAATTGCGGTTCTAAAGATTCTAAAATTCTCGCGGCGCGTGCTAGTTTAGCTAGCTGAGCCTTCCTTGCGGCGCGTCTAGTGCGTCTCATTTGCGGGAAGGTAATTAAGTGACGGTACGTCAATATTTATTTTATTTCGCGGATAAATTCTAATAAGTCACTCAACTTTCACTAGAAGTCGGTTGTCGGAGCGGATCAAGTCCGATCTCTCGTGGCAACCTTCTAATAGTGGCAGGTGAGGACAACTTTCTAACACTTCGTCTTTGTTCACAGGATTCCCGTCGGAGCGGATCAAGTCCTGTCTCTCGGGGCGGTTCACGCTGGCTCAACGACGAATATTTTATTAAAACATGAACACAACTGAATTTAATTCACTACACGAGCACCGTTGGATTGTAGGATGATGAAAAGGATTTTAAACGAAATAAAGGGTAGCACTGTTAACTAATGGAATATATTCTGAGTACTAATTACAACTTTGAATATTAATGTATAATACATAATGCCTCTAGATGAGAGGGCTTGCTCAACTGTTCTCTAACTCGACCGTTCCCGTGAGGCTCCCGAACTGAAGTGAGTGGAGTCTGTGCTCGCTGTCGGAACGTAAGCGTCGGAGAAGGAGACGCGAAAAGTGGGGAGCCAATCAGCGAAGGCTGGTCCCACCGTTGAGCAGACCGCCGCGTCAGCAGTACGTGCTTCGATAAGTGCACGTGCACGGCTCGGTCTTGGCTATGTCGCGCGTGCCTTATCTCTGCTGGCGCTGCGTTCTCGGAATTGCCATTGGCGTATGCACGCTGAATTTTACATGTTTCATTGGCGTACGTACTAGAATATTCTAACAATATTGTTACATTAATTATTCTTGATTTTTACGTGTGCGTTGGGTGTTAGTGTGCTTATTAACTATGTGTTTGTGTTACAGAGTTCGTGTGCTTAATTTCTACGCTTATTATTTGATAATCGAGGTACGTACGATGCGCGTTTGTCGCGTTCTTTCTTACAATAATTATACTACGATTCCTATAGACAACTCTTCGCGGCATTCACTCTTGCATTCATTTTATATTAATTAAATTAGTTATTCGCATTAATTATATGATAGTTTTATTCTAGGTTTGATGGTTCTAAATCAAACGTCGGAGGTTACGACCGACGTCACACGTGATTTCTGCTACAATTCGGTGGTTTTCGATCATTTTCGTTCGTTTTCATGCAAATTAAGCGTTTCGCGTAGAGAATCGCTGATTCTGCGATAAACTAGTCGAAATCGTGATTTCTGCTACAATTCGGTGGTTTTCGATCATTTTCGTTCGTTTTCATGCAAATTAAGCGTTTCGCGTAGAGAATCGCTGATTCTGCGATAAACTAGTCGAAATCGTGATTTCTGCTACAATTCGGTGGTTTTCGATCGTTTTCATGAAAATTAAGCGTTTCGCGTAGAGAATCGCTGATTCTGCGATAAACTAGTCGAAATCGTGGTTTCTGCTACAATTCGGTGGTTTTCGATCGTTTTCGTTCGTTTTCATGAAAATTAAGCGTTTCGCGTAGAGAATCGCTGATTCTGCGATATTCTAGTCGAAATCGTGATTTCTGCTACAATTCGGTGGTTTTCGATCATTTTCGTTCGTTTTCATGCAAATTAAGCGTTTCGCGTAGAGAATCGCTGATTCTGCGATAAACTAGTCGAAATCGTGATTTCTGCTCCAATTCGGTGGTTTTCGATCATTTTCGTTCGTTTTCCTGCAAATTAAGCGTTTCGCGTAGAGAATCGCTGATTCTGCGATAAACTAGTCGAAATCGTGGTTTCTGCTACAATTCGGTGGTTTTCGATCATTTTCGTTCGTTTTCATGCAAATTAAGCGTTTCGCGTAGAGAATCGCTGATTCTGCGATAAACTAGTCGAAATCGTGTTTTCTGCTACAATTCGGTGGTTTTCGATCATTTTCTTTCGTTTTCATGCAAATTAAGCGTTTCGCGTAGAGAATCGCTGATTCTGCGATAAACTAGTCGAAATCGTGATTTCTGCTACAATTCGGTGGTTTTCGATCATTTTCGTTCGTTTTCATGCAAATTAAGCGTTTCGCGTAGAGAATCGCTGATTCTGCGATAAACTAGTCGAAATCGTGATTTCTGCTACAATTCGGTGGTTTTCGATCGTTTTCATGAAAATTAAGCGTTTCGCGTAGAGAATCGCTGATTCTGCGATAAACTAGTCGAAATCGTGGTTTCTGCTACAATTCGGTGGTTTTCGATCGTTTTCGTTCGTTTTCATGAAAATTAAGCGTTTCGCGTAGAGAATCGCTGATTCTGCGATATTCTAGTCGAAATCGTGATTTCTGCTACAATTCGGTGGTTTTCGATCATTTTCGTTCGTTTTCATGCAAATTAAGCGTTTCGCGTAGAGAATCGCTGATTCTGCGATAAACTAGTCGAAATCGTGATTTCTGCTACAATTCGGTGGTTTTCGATCATTTTCTTTCGTTTTCATGAAAATTAAGCGTTTCGCGTAGAGAATCGCTGATTCTGCGATATTCTAGTCGAAATCGTGATTTCTGCTACAATTCGGTGGTTTTCGATCATTTTCGTTCGTTTTCATGCAAATTAAGCGTTTCGCGTAGAGAATCGCTGATTCTGCGATAAACTAGTCGAAATCGTGATTTCTGCTACAATTCGGTGGTTTTCGATCGTTTTCATGAAAATTAAGCGTTTCGCGTAGAGAATCGCTGATTCTGCGATAAACTAGTCGAAATCGTGATTTCTGCTACAATTCGGTGGTTTTCGATCGTTTTCATGAAAATTAAGCGTTTCGCGTAGAGAATCGCTGATTCTGCGATAAACTAGTCGAAATCGTGGTTTCTGCTACAATTCGGTGGTTTTCGATCATTTTCTTTCGTTTTCATGCAAATTAAGCGTTTCGCGTAGAGAATCGCTGATTCTGCGATAAACTAGTCGAAATCGTGATTTCTGCTACAATTCGGTGGTTTTCGATCATTTTCGTTCGTTTTCATGCAAATTAAGCGTTTCGCGTAGAGAATCGCTGATTCTGCGATAAACTAGTCGAAATCGTGATTTCTGCTACAATTCGGTGGTTTTCGATCATTTTCGTTCGTTTTCATGCAAATTAAGCGTTTCGCGTAGAGAATCGCTGATTCTGCGATAAACTAGTCGAAATCGTGATTTCTGCTACAATTCGGTGGTTTTCGATCATTTTCGTTCGTTTTCATGCAAATTAAGCGTTTCGCGTAGAGAATCGCTGATTCTGCGATAAACTAGTCGAAATCGTGATTTCTGCTACAATTCGGTGGTTTTCGATCATTTTCGTTCGTTTTCATGCAAATTAAGCGTTTCGCGTAGAGAATCGCTGATTCTGCGATATTCTAGTCGAAATCGTGATTTCTGCTACAATTCGGTGGTTTTCGATCATTTTCGTTCGTTTTCATGTGTCACGTCCCGGGGGAGGGATTGTTCAAAGGGATGCCGAGTCTTCCCCGCCCTCGTGTTCCCGGGTCAACTGACTAATTAAATTAACGACCTTCGATCCACGCAGCTCGTACGTCTGCGTCTGATCAGGGCCCGCTACCGACGCTTGCACGCGGTCGTACAAGTGTACGCGAACTACGGCGCTTCAGGGGACTTAAAGCTAGGGGCTATTCTTACATTTAGTAGTAGTGGAGTAGTATGTGCTGCCGGAGGCGGGCGTATTTCTCGTAGCGAGGGTCCTCCACGCAGATGTCCTCTAGGCACGGCAGTGCAGGGACGTACTGTACTGGATACAGCGTCCACAAGAGCTCGATAGGTGCCCGGCGAGGAGAGCTGGCTGCTCTCTGTATCCGTTCCTGTGTACTGACGTGGCGGTACGGCACGGACGGGAGGTCGTCTATCGTGACCAACGTGTGTGTGTAGCGGCTCTCCGCAGGTTGCCGGACTGGAGCTGTGTCCTGGGTTGTTATCGGTTCGATGTATACGCGGGCACTGTCCGCGTGGTTGACAGGCCTATTCGACACGGAAGGTACGTCGCGTGCCGGAATCTTCTCGGTGGTCCCGAGAGGTGCGTAATGCGAGCGAGCAACCAGATATATAGAACGGGCGATTTTTGCCAACTGGAATTTACGACCAGCGCGACGGGTGCGACCCATGTGAGGAGGTGAGGGGAAGGATGTCCCTACACGGTGGATGTCCCTGATAATTTAACGACGGTTCCTTATTTCGGGAATCTCAAGAGAGTGATTCGGTCCAGAACACTCCACTCGGTGGTGACGGTGCGGATCCAGTCCTCAGCGACGTCGGTTCCGAGGTTGCACGGTGTCCGCGGTCCGACGTAAAGTCGGTCCACTCGCACTGCTTCCTTCCCGAAATCAAACTCTTTCGAATACTCCTACTATCGGTGCGGATCCAGTCCTCAGCGGCGATAGCGTATGGAGCACCGAACTAAGTATACTGATAAAGATTATACTTCTACTACCGGTGCGGATCCAGTCCTCAGCGGCGGTAGCGTACGAAGTATAATGTCTAAGGGGTCGCGTCGTATCCCTACTATCGGTGCGGATCCAGTCCTCAGCGACGATAGCGTACGGGATACCGAAATTATTAGCACTGATACGGAACTAGGGAGTTTGCGTCGAATGTTGAACTAGGTTATACACTTGTAACACAACAACTAACTTCAATATGATTTATTTAGAATAATTGTGTTTTATGAAATGGACTTAGAATATTTTGCACAAGATGGGACTTAGAAATAATCGCAGGAAATAGTAACACTTGGAAGTAGTAATCGCAGGAAATAGTAACACTTGGAATTAAAGTCGCAGGAAATAGTATCGCGGGTTCAACCTTAGTCGGTTGCTGGTCGGGACCAGACTGAGAATTCGTTGGAAATAGTATCGCGGATTCGACCTGACTCGGTCGCTAGCCGAAGCTAGACTGGAAATCGTTGTATATAGAAACGCGGGTTCGACCTGACTCGGTCGCTAGCCGAAGCTAGACTCGGAAATCGTTGGATATAGAAACGCGGGTTCGACCTGACTCGGTCGCTAGCCGAAGCTAGACTGAATTTCTTGGTCTGAAGGGCCTCTACTTATAGCAGGCTTGTTGGCGGAATTTCGCTGACTCGGTAATCTCGAGCACGTACGGTCGCTCGGATTTCGCTGACGGTCTTTGACCGATTTGCCCTCTGCGGTGCTGACTCGGCAGCTGACGCAGCTTTGCAGGGCCGCACGACTGATTTCTTAATTATTACCAGGGCCGCATGCCCGATTTTATTTATTTTAATGGGACTTAGAATATTTCTCGACTGTTTCGATTTCGCGAGATATTTTCTATGTTCCCGTGAAATGGGAACTTAGAAAATATTTATTGATTATTTTTCGGCGGATTTTCGTCTAAATTCGGATTTGACCTTGATGCCTCGAAATATTCTCAGATCATTTTGGATTGGCGATTTGATGGGTTTTTAGGATTCGTATCGGAATGGGGTTTTCGGGTTTGGGTTTGGTTTAGGTCAAGGATTAAGATAGGTTATTTGGTTTTCAAAATAATTTTGGATTTTTAGGTTAGGTTCGTGGAATTCGCTCTAGTTTCTAAATCTGTTGGAATTTTTGATTTTGGAAATTTTTGGTTTTTTGGATTTTTAGGTTAGGTTTGTGGAATTCGTTCTAGTATCTGGATCTGGAAGGATTTTTGGTTTGGACGAAGTTTTGGGAGTTATCGGGATCTTGTCGAGGTTAGGTTTGTGAGGAGTAGATGGATTTTTGTGCTTATCTCTAAAATGTTTTGTGTTACAATAGTGTACTTATTTTATACGCTTACTCTAACGTTGGTGCCGCGACCAACGTCACACATGCAAATTAAGCGTTTCGCGTAGAGAATCGCTGATTCTGCGATAAACTAGTCGAAATCGTGATTTCTGCTACAATTCGGTGGTTTTCGATCATTTTCGTTCGTTTTCATGCAAATTAAGCGTTTCGCGTAGAGAATCGCTGATTCTGCGATAAACTAGTCCAAATCGTGGTTTCTGCTACAATTCGGTGGTTTTCGATCGTTTTCGTTCGTTTTCATGCAAATTAAGCGTTTCGCGTAGAGAATCGCTGATTCTGCGATAAACTAGTCGAAATCGTGGTTTCTGCTACAATTCGGTGGTTTTCGATCGTTTTCGTTCGTTTTCATGCAAATTAAGCGTTTCGCGTAGAGAATCGCTGATTCTGCGATAAACTAGTCCAAATCGTGGTTTCTGCTACAATTCGGTGGTTTTCGATCGTTTTCGTTCGTTTTCATGCAAATTAAGCGTTTCGCGTAGAGAATCGCTGATTCTGCGATAAACTAGTCGAAATCGTGTTTTCTGCTACAATTCGGTGGTTTTCGATCATTTTCTTTCGTTTTCATGCAAATTAAGCGTTTCGCGTAGAGAATCGCTGATTCTGCGATAAACTAGTCGAAATCGTGATTTCTGCTACAATTCGGTGGTTTTCGATCATTTTCTTTCGTTTTCATGCAAATTAAGCGTTTCGCGTAGAGAATCGCTGATTCTGCGATAAACTAGTCGAAATCGTGATTTCTGCTACAATTCGGTGGTTTTCGATCATTTTCTTTCGTTTTCATGAAAATTAAGCGTTTCGCGTAGAGAATCGCTGATTCTGCGATATTCTAGTCGAAATCGTGATTTCTGCTACAATTCGGTGGTTTTCGATCATTTTCGTTCGTTTTCATGCAAATTAAGCGTTTCGCGTAGAGAATCGCTGATTCTGCGATAAACTAGTCGAAATCGTGTTTTCTGCTACAATTCGGTGGTTTTCGATCGTTTTCGTTCGTTTTCATGAAAATTAAGCGTTTCGCGTAGAGAATCGCTGATTCTGCGATAAACTAGTCGAAATCGTGTGTTACGTCCCGGTTCGGCGATTCGCGATTGCAAGGAAATACGCGTTATCCCGGCAACGTATTATCTCAGTGACGGTCTTTGACCCAAATGGTACTTGCGCCCAAATCTGATCTGGACTCGAACAAATCGAACACGTCAAAGACTTCTTCCGAAAGCGAAAACGTTCACTCCGATCGCGTTGTTCACTGTAACCGCGACATTCACACACGCGCGTTTATGAAATATTTAGATTTTGACTCACCATTTTAGAGCACTTGCCTTAATATTCTATTTCTCCATGCCCAATAGCCGTCATAGCGTGGATCCTCAATCCAGACGTCGGTGGGATCAGGGATGTATCGCACGGAGATGGGTGTCAGCTTCCACGGAATATCGGCTGGATTTTCCACCCTGATGTTGATTCTGGCCGCTCCGCTGAGTTTGGTGTCACTCAGAATTCGGCAGCGCACCTTCCTGGCAACGGCAGCAGCGAAGACAGCTTCAAGATGTGAATTCACCGCATCGGTGTCGAATGGGTTTAATGTGCACGTGTCACCCGCGTGGTTGGTGACAGTTTCTAACTGCGATTCTAAAGATTTCAAAATTCTCGCGGCGCGTGCTAGTTTAGCTAGCTGAGCCTTCCTTCCGGCGCGTCTAGTGCGTCTCATTTGCGGGAAGATAATTAAGTGACGGTACGCTAATATTTAGTTTATTTCGCGGATAAATTCTAATAAATCACTCAACTTTCACTAGAAGTCGGTTGTCGGAGCGGATCAAGTCCGATCTCTCGTGGCAACCTTCTAATAGTGGCAGGTGAGGACAACTTTCTAACACTTCGTCTTTGTTCACAGGATTCCCGTCGGAGCGGATCAAGTCCTGTCTCTCGGGGCGGTTCACGCTGGCTCAACGACGAATATTTTATTAAAACATGAACACAACTGAATTTAATTCACTACACGAGCACCGTTGGATTGTAGGATGATGAAAAGGATTTTAAACGAAATAAAGGGTAGCACTGTTAACTAATGGAATATATTCTGAGTACTAATTACAACTTTGAATATTAATGTATAATACATAATGCCTCTAGATGAGAGGGCTTGTCTATTCGAAGGCTCGCGTACACGACTGAGTTCATCTCGACTGAACTCAACTGTTCTCTAGCTCGACTGTTCCCGTGAGGCTCCCGAACTGAAGTGAGTCTTTAGCTCGACCGTTCCCGTGAGGCTCCCGAACTGAAGTGCCTCTTTAGCTCGACCGTTCCCGTGAGGCTCCCGAACTGAAGTGCCTCTTTAGCTCGACCGTTCCCGTGAGGCTCCCGAACTGAAGTGACTGAAGTCTGTGCTCGCTGTCGGAACGTAAGCGTCGGAGAAGGAGACGCGAAAAGTGGGGAGCCAATCAGCGAAGACTGGTCCCACCGTTGAGCAGACCGCCGCGTCAGCAGTACGTGCTTCGATAAGTGCACGTGCACGGCTCGGTCTTGGCTTGTCGCGCGTGCCTTATCTTTGTCGACGCAGCATCCGGTGGTCCGAGGCTACCTCGGCCCCTTATCTCTGCTGATGCTGCGTTCTCGGAATAGTACGTGCTTCGATAAGTGCACGTGCACGGCTCGGTCTTGGCTATGTCGCGCGTGCCTTATCTCTGCTGACGCTGCGTTCTCGGAATTGCCATTGGCGTATGCACGCTGAATTTTACATGTTTCATTGGCGTACGTACTAGAATATTCTAACATTATTGTTACATTAATTATTCTTAATTTTTACGTGTGCGTTGGGTGTTAGTGTACTTATTAACTATGTGTTTGTGTTACAGAGTTCGTGTGCTTAATTTCTACGCTTATTATTTGATAATCGAGGTACGTACGATGCGCGTTTGTCGCGTTCTTTCTTACAATAATTATACTACGATTCCTATAGACAACTCTTCGCGGCATTCACTCTTGCATTCATTTTATATTAATTAAATTAGTTATTCGCATTAATTATATGATAGTTTTATTCTAGGTTTGATGGTTCTAAATCAAACGTCGGAGGTTACGACCGACGTCACACGTGATTTCTGCTACAATTCGGTGGTTTTCGATCATTTTCGTTCGTTTTCATGCAAATTAAGCGTTTCGCGTAGAGAATCGCTGATTCTGCGATAAACTAGTCGAAATCGTGATTTCTGCTACAATTCGGTGGTTTTCGATCGTTTTCATGAAAATTAAGCGTTTCGCGTAGAGAATCGCTGATTCTGCGATAAACTAGTCGAAATCGTGGTTTCTGCTACAATTCGGTGGTTTTCGATCGTTTTCGTTCGTTTTCATGTGTTACGTCCCGGTTCGGCGATTCGCGATTGCAAGGAAATACGCGTTATCCCGGCAACGTATTATCTCAGTGACGGTCTTTGACCCAAATGGTACTTGCGCCCAAATCTGATCTGGACTCGAACAAATCGAACACGTCAAAGACTTCTTCCGAAAGCGAAAACGTTCACTCCGATCGCGTTGTTCACTGTAACCGCGACATTCACACACGCGCGTTTATGAAATATTTAGATTTTGACTCACCATTTTAGAGCACTTGCCTTAATATTCTATTTCTCCATGCCCAATAGCCGTCATAGCGTGGATCCTCAATCCAGACGTCGGTGGGATCAGGGATGTATCGCACGGAGATGGGTGTCAGCTTCCACGGAATACTGACTGGATTTTCCACCCTGATGTTGATTCTGGCCGCTCCGCTGAGTTTGGTGTCACTCAGAATTCGGCAGCGCACCTTCCTGGCAACGGCAGCAGCGAAGACAGCTTCAAGATGTGAATTCACCGCATCGGTGTCGAATGGGTTTAATGTGCGCGTGTCACCCGCGTGGTTGGTGACGATTTCTAACTGCGATTCTAAAGATTCCAAAATTCTCGCGGCGCGTGCTAGTTTAGCTAGCTGAGCCTTCCTTCCGGCGCGTCTAGTGCGTCTCATTTGCGGGATGGTAATTAAGTGACGGTACGTTAATATTTATTTTATTTCGCGGATAAATTCTAATAAATCACTCAACTTTCACTAGAAGTCGATTGTCGGAGCGGATCAAGTCCGATCTCTCGTGGCAACCTTCGAATAGTGACAGGCGAGGACAACTTTCTAACACTTCGTCTTTGTTCACAGGATTCCCGTCGGAGCGGATCAAGTCCTGTCTCTCGGGACGGTTCACGCTGGCTCAACGACGAATATTTTATTAAAACATGAACACAACTGAATTTAATTCACTACACGAGCACCGTCGGATTGTAGGATGATGAAAGGATTTTAAATGAAATAAAGGGTAGCACTGTTAACTAATGGAATATATTCTGAGTACTAATTACAACTTTGAATATTAATGTATAATACATAATGCCTCTAGATGAGAGGGCTTGTCTATTCGAAGGCTCGCGTACACGACTGAGTTCATCTCGACTGAACTCAACTGTTCTCTAGCTCGACTGTTCCCGTGAGGCTCCCGAACTGAAGTGACTCTTTAGCTCGACCGTTCCCGTGAGGCTCCCGAACTGAAGTGACTCTTTAGCTCGACCGTTCCCGTGAGGCTCCCGAACTGAAGTGCCTCTTTAGCTCGACCGTTCCCGTGAGGCTCCCGAACTGAAGTGACTGAAGTCTGTGCTCGCTGTCGGAACGTAAGCGTCGGAGAAGGAGACGCGAAAAGTGGGGAGCCAATCAGCGAAGACTGGTCCCACCGTTGAGCAGACCGCCGCGTCAGCAGTACGTGCTTCGATAAGTGCACGTGCACGGCTCGGTCTTGGCTTGTCGCGCGTGCCTTATCTTTGTCGACGCAGCATCCGGTGGTCCGAGGCTACCTCGGCCCCTTATCTCTGCTGATGCTGCGTTCTCGGAATAGTACGTGCTTCGATAAGTGCACGTGCACGGCTCGGTCTTGGCTATGTCGCGCGTGCCTTATCTCTGCTGACGCTGCGTTCTCGGAATTGCCATTGGCGTATGCACGCTGAATTTTACATGTTTCATTGGCGTACGTACTAGAATATTCTAACATTATTGTTACATTAATTATTCTTAATTTTTACGTGTGCGTTGGGTGTTAGTGTACTTATTAACTATGTGTTTGTGTTACAGAGTTCGTGTGCTTAATTTCTACGCTTATTATTTGATAATCGAGGTACGTACGATGCGCGTTTGTCGCGTTCTTTCTTACAATAATTATACTACGATTCCTATAGACAACTCTTCGCGGCATTCACTCTTGCATTCATTTTATATTAATTAAATTAGTTATTCGCATTAATTATATGATAGTTTTATTCTAGGTTTGATGGTTCTAAATCAAACGTCGGAGGTTACGACCGACGTCACACCTCCATCCCTAGGGGAGAAATTTCCTGGAGGGAAATTTCTAGAGCGGGGCCACTGGGGTGAATGGGGGTGGGCCGTACTTCTTCGGTGAGTAGGGTTTTGGGTTAGGATTTTTCCTCTTCCTTCTTCTTTAGGGAGGGCTGTGGTTTGGGGTTTTTCTTCTTTCTTCCTTCTTTTGGGAGGGCTGTGGTTTGGGGTTTTCTTCTTCTTTCTTGTTTTGGGAGGGCTGTGGTTTGGGCTTTATGTTCGCATATTCTTATTACTAGTTGTTCGTGTTACAATGTGTGTGTACTTATATCTAATCGCTCGCGTTTATGTGTTTATTATATTATTTTTTTTTTTTTTTTTTTTTTTGAATGATTTTTGATTATATATTTTTCCTAAGTATTATTTTGGTTAATATATTTCGATTATATGATTGTATGTTGTATATATATTTTGATTAAATATATTTCTAAATATTATTTTGGAAGTAATGTATCTGGATTTACTTTCCGATAGATCGGGTGCATATAAACGTAATCCGCCTGGTCGCGTGGATTTGGGGTAGGTTTAGTTTGGGTCTGGGATTCAGGTTCTGGTTTCTTTTCTTCGGGCTCAGGGAGGGGAGTTGGATTTTCCTCAACACTCTCAACCTTGGTTTTGTCGCTAGTTTCTGTTCTGGTGTATCTGACGGCATAGGAATATGCTTCGTCTCTGCGTTTTAAGAATATAAAGAATCTTGTAAGTGATCCCCAAATTGCTGCGGCTAAGTGCATACTCCATCCATATATGGAATGAAGCGCCATACCATTCATGATGGTATTTATTATTATCTTTATCATTTTGAATATTATGTATATTCCGATTAATGCGGCGCTGACTGACCCGAATGTTGTTAACCCGGACCAGAGTTTTTGGGCTGTTGACTCCGCAATTTGTTGTAATGAATGTTCATCCAGTAGATTGAACATATTTATGCTGTTGCTCGCATACTGTCTTCCAGAAGCTCCTTGTGCTATGGAATTTATAACTGCTACTTTATCTACGGGAAACATTATATGTTCCTGGAGATTTTCGAGATCATCTTGTGAGTAAATTCCTCCTGTGGCGAGGTTCTTGGGGTCTACGTATTTCCATGCCGGTGTGGCTAAAGGTTGTAACAACGATGGCGCGACAGTTTCTACTAGTGATGGTGTTAATCGATACCATACACCGTGTAATTTGTATAGTGGAGGTATTAATTCGTTGCATGGCTTTTGTGTGCCTGTGCTAGATATTATATGATCTTTGGGTTTCAAAAACTTTGAAGTGTTTTTGTATGTTATTGGAAGCTCGTGAAAACAGTCCTCAGTTTTCCTTACTTGTACAGTCACGGGGACACATTTTATAATGTGAACTACTTCTCCGGCTGGTACTGCTATGAAACCAGGCTCTTTCATAATAGCCGTTGCTACCTCTTCGGGTGCAATATGCAACTGTGTTAAAGCGTTTTGCATTATTTGAATTTCTAGTTCACACTTCTGGCGGATAACATCCCTGTATAGTTTTGAAAGTTGATTCCGTAAATGTTTTTCTACGTATACGAACTTACTATTTACATAAGTGAATATATCCAGATTGTTTACTGATGTTCTGGTCTTCGTTTTGAATGTTCCGGCCCAACTGGTTTCCAGAATGAATAACTTTGGATGCTCTGTGCGAATAATGGTATACCCGCATATGTTGCTTTTTCCAGCTTCCGTTAATGCAAACATAGCATCTTGAGATGATACTGTATACAAGGTCATGGTTGGTTCCACCTTAGAGGAGATTTTCGTTGCAAAACCTTCGTAGAGGACGTCGTAATTGTTAAATTTACAGTAGTCGGTGGGAACGGTGTCCCAAAAGGTGTATCCATCCTGTGTGTCCAGGCAGGTTCCTTTGTCCAGCGGGCACGTTTGGCCAGATTGTAATCGTATTAATCCGGTTGAAAATTTCACCGGAGCCGTATAATCTTTGATGGTTACTCTTACTACGGCTTGCACTACCACGCTTGTCCATGTGTCAAAGGGGTCGCTATAAGTGGTTCCTGAGCATCGTCCATCATGTTTGATTTCTCCGGCTAAAGTCAGACTTCTCGATGTGGTAGAGTTTCCTTGTATTCCTGTTAACTGTGCAGTAGGTGTCACGTACAGCGTTCCTGTTGCATGCAGGCTCTGGCAGACCTCTCTGGTTGTAGACAGTAGGTATTGTTGTCGGCCGTTAGCAACTAAGGATACGTGTGAATGCATCCCACAGTAAAAGATTGTCCTATCTATTTCTACGTGACATTGGAAAACGTGAGATTCTGTGAACTCAGCTAGTTGCAGCAGCTGTACTCGTTCCTGTTGTTCGATAGGCTTAATGTCGTTTTGTTCACAATTTGGTGTATCGATAATAGAATATGTGGAGACGTTAAGTGTGGGTCCTCCACAGTCGAATCCTACGAGAGCCGTTATTCCCGTAGTGAAGGCTAAGAGTATTGTCGTTGACAGTAATGACTTCATGTTGCTTGATTGATTTCCGTTCGTCGACTGACGTCTAGGGTTGATATGTCGAGGTATATATTGTCGGTCGGTGAGAGGGGGAGAGGGTTTTAGGGATTTGATTTCAGGATCAGATTTCACTCTGCGCGGGGGTCCGAACCCTACTTCGTCTAAAGGATCAGGTTTCCTTCTAGTAACATTGGTTTCCTTTAACTTATTTCTTGTGAGATGGAAGGAGTCGTGGTTCTCCTTTAATATTGTTTTATTACATGCCCTTTTGATTCGCGATTGAGCTGTTCTATTTTGCACAACGTAAGATTGTTTTGAATTTTCTATTACAGGATCGTCCTCGATTTCTTCCACCTCTAACGCAGGGAGGGAGAAGTTCGCCGCTTTGGATGATGCGTTTACGCACCGTAGGATCGCTATCCCGTTTCGATTTGTGACGACACAGTCGCCTAGGTATACATTTTCGCTTATTTCTGTGCGTTTTATATAGCCTACATCGGCTCCGTAGCATCTTATCGCAATGCATACACTCGTTCGGGCTTCAATGGCGTGTTCGATTTGGTTTATGAAAGGAATTTTTACATTGTCCTTCGCGATTTGTTCCGACTTAAAATCTATGACTGCCCCTTCTCGGAAGAAAGGAGCTCCTAGTAACCCGTCTATATTTTGGGGTATACCGTTTGGTACTAAGTGGAACTTTGTCGGGACATTGCAAACGTCGATCGCTAACGTACCGGAGGAGAGTTCATAGGCGTCTCCGAAACCATGAATAAGAATCTGTTCGTCTTTATTTATTTCCGCGCTAGATTTGACGCACGACGGTTTAACAAGGTTAATTTCCGATCCCGTGTCTATCAACAATTCGCACTCCCTATTTAATTGAGGGGCATTTAACTTTATCCTCGCGGTAGGTGTATTCGAACCGATATTAACTGACGAGACTTGGGCCTGTTCGTACCGTGTTAATTTTCCTTCGGCTGAATCACGTTTTTCCGTTATGAGAACTTCATTTTTGTCTTTTAACGCTTGATTATGCGCTTTAGGTTTCACGGGTGCGGCACGACGCTTTCCTTGTTCGATTTCTTCCGCGTTCCTTTGTGAGTTTAATAGCGGTAGTGTAATATTCTTGTACACGATTTGTTGCTTTTCGACTGAGAGTTCTACTTTATTATTAAAGAATGGGGAGCCAAGTATCCCGTCTAAGTTTAGCGGAAAGTGGTTTGGAACTATATGAAATACTGTCGGAATACAGTTCGCTAAATCTACTTTAACTTGCCCGAGAGTCATGATGGCACCCTCGGATACTCCTTGTATTTCAATTTCCTTTTCCTTAACTATTTCGGTTCCGGGCTTTAGGCTATTCTCTCGTAATATATTTATTTCAAGGTCTGAATTTATTAGAAATTCGCGCTTCCCTACTAACTGGGGTGCAGAAGTTATTACGCGCAAGATCGGTGCGTTTAACGCAAGGTTAACGGTAGTGACTGGTTGTGGTTTTCGTCGACTATTGTTGTCGGTATTATTTTTCGAAATTTTTCGGGGGACGGTTGATCGTTGTTTTACCGCGTCGCTGTATGATAGTGAATTTACTGGTGCGACGAGCTCGTTTCTGGTTTGCTCGTTTCTATTACTATATTTGTCAATTTCCTTTCTTTCGCGGCCTCCCTTCCCGGTTTGGTCGGGAGGCTTGCCTCGTTTCCCTGACCGTTTTCTGCCACGTATTGACGTTTCCTACACTCATGAATGTCATGTCCTTCGCGCCTACAGTATTGGCAAAATTTATTCGTCTCGGTGGGAAATTTCTCGCGGGACTCACGGTAAGAATGATATTCATTCTTTAGGAGTGGTTCTCGGAACGGCTTGTTTGCATCGTAATATCTACGTTGTGGTTCCGTGTAATCGCTATCGCGTTTCGGTTCTCGGTACGCGTTTTTGCTGAGCGGTTCTTGGTATCGTATATCTAGATTACTGCGCCGGATGTCACGACGGGTATCGAATAAATTCTCTCGGCCGTCGCGCCAAGTGTCGCGACGGTTGTCAGTGAAATTTGCGCGTTTCGTTTCGCGGAATGTCCGGTCTCTGGTATCGTTCCAGGTATTTTGATGCACGGGTGGGTGATAATACTGATCTTGGAAATTCACGCGCTTGGTATATACGTTTTCTCGCGGGGTTCCTCTATCGCGTAATTTATCTTGTTCAAACAGTTTATAAGCCCTAATGGCGTCGTCATACAATACGTATAATGGGGAGGAAAAATGCACTCGTATTTCTAATCGTAGTTGTGGGATTAGACCTCTTATGAAACTTCTCGCGGTGAGGGTATTTACTTCCTCTATATCTACTTCCCATTCCGCGATATCGATAATGGCAGTTCTAAGATCCTTCACACGACTTATGAAATTTATTATATGTTCGTTAGGAAATTGCTGTATGCTCGCGAGTTCTCCACGGTATTGTTCGACTGTTTTATATGGACATAATACTTCGCATAATCGTTTTGATAAATCGGAAATTGAATTGCACACGTGATCTTCTATAGCGAGATATGCGCGTCCACGGAGTTTGTTCTGAATTAATTTGACCAGTGTTCCTTCCGCGCTAGGAGGTACGACTTCTTTCGCTCTTTTGCATTCTCGGATAAATTGGAATACGGAGTGGTTATATCCGTCAAATACGGGAATGAATTCTAAAGCTTGTCTGAGTGTAAATTCAGAAAGTTCGTTTACGTAAATTTTTTCTACGGGAGTCTTTTCCATAGTTTTTTCTGCGTAAGTTTTCTCTAAATTTTCTCCTACAGAAATTTTCTCTAGGGTTTCTTCTACAGGAATTTCTTCACGAGGTTCACGGCGTTCTAAACGTATTAACTGCGGTTCATTTGCGGCCTCATGCCTGATTTGTTCTAATTCTTTGCGAATGTCTGACAATTCTAATTTATACATGCGAGTATAATCTTCGAAAGCCTTCTCTTGGGCTCTAATTTCGACTTCACGTGCATATAATTGTTTTTGAAGTTCGCATAACTCTTCCGCTGTCGGTGCGGGAACGTCTTTAGTTTGTGGGGAAGCCATTATTATTTCTTAATTTGAATTACACGCGATTCTGAAGGTGAATTCGCGCCTCGGAAATTATCCTGTCAATGCTCGAAAACGCTCGAGTGACCGTCGTCTGTCCTACCGACTGCGCCAATTTTATTTGTTACGTCCCGGTTCGGCGATTCGCGATTGCAAGGAAATACGCGTTATCCCGGCAACGTATTATCTCAGTGACGGTCTTTGACCCAAATGGTACTTGCGCCCAAATCTGATCTGGACTCGAACAAATCGAACACGTCAAAGACTTCTTCCGAAAGCGAAAACGTTCACTCCGATCGCGTTGTTCACTGTAACCGCGACATTCACACACGCGCGTTTATGAAATATTTAGATTTTGACTCACCATTTTAGAGCACTTGCCTTAATATTCTATTTCTCCATGCCCAATAGCCGTCATAGCGTGGATCCTCAATCCAGACGTCGGTGGGATCAGGGATGTATCGCACGGAGATGGGTGTCAGCTTCCACGGAATACTGACTGGATTTTCCACCCTGATGTTGATTCTGGCCGCTCCGCTGAGTTTGGTGTCACTCAGAATTCGGCAGCGCACCTTCCTGGCAACGGCAGCAGCGAAGACAGCTTCAAGATGTGAATTCACCGCATCGGTGTCGAATGGGTTTAATGTGCGCGTGTCACCCGCGTGGTTGGTGACGATTTCTAACTGCGATTCTAAAGATTCCAAAATTCTCGCGGCGCGTGCTAGTTTAGCTAGCTGAGCCTTCCTTCCGGCGCGTCTAGTGCGTCTCATTTGCGGGAAGGTAATTAAGTGACGGTACGTTAATATTTATTTTATTTCGCGGATAAATTCTAATAAATCACTCAACTTTCACTAGAAGTCGATTGTCGGAGCGGATCAAGTCCGATCTCTCGTGGCAACCTTCTAATAGTGACAGGCGAGGACAACTTTCTAACACTTCGTCTTTGTTCACAGGATTCCCGTCGGAGCGGATCAAGTCCTGTCTCTCGGGACGGTTCACGCTGGCTCAACGACGAATATTTTATTAAAACATGAACACAACTGAATTTAATTCACTACACGAGCACCGTCGGATTGTAGGATGATGAAAGGATTTTAAATGAAATAAAGGGTAGCACTGTTAACTAATGGAATATATTCTGAGTACTAATTACAACTTTGAATATTAATGTATAATACATAATGCCTCTAGATGAGAGGGCTTGTCTATTCGAAGGCTCGCGTACACGACTGAGTTCATCTCGACTGAACTCAACTGTTCTCTAGCTCGACTGTTCCCGTGAGGCTCCCGAACTGAAGTGACTCTTTAGCTCGACCGTTCCCGTGAGGCTCCCGAACTGAAGTGACTCTTTAGCTCGACCGTTCCCGTGAGGCTCCCGAACTGAAGTGCCTCTTTAGCTCGACCGTTCCCGTGAGGCTCCCGAACTGAAGTGACTGAAGTCTGTGCTCGCTGTCGGAACGTAAGCGTCGGAGAAGGAGACGCGAAAAGTGGGGAGCCAATCAGCGAAGACTGGTCCCACCGTTGAGCAGACCGCCGCGTCAGCAGTACGTGCTTCGATAAGTGCACGTGCACGGCTCGGTCTTGGCTTGTCGCGCGTGCCTTATCTTTGTCGACGCAGCATCCGGTGGTCCGAGGCTACCTCGGCCCCTTATCTCTGCTGATGCTGCGTTCTCGGAATAGTACGTGCTTCGATAAGTGCACGTGCACGGCTCGGTCTTGGCTATGTCGCGCGTGCCTTATCTCTGCTGACGCTGCGTTCTCGGAATTGCCATTGGCGTATGCACGCTGAATTTTACATGTTTCATTGGCGTACGTACTAGAATATTCTAACATTATTGTTACATTAATTATTCTTAATTTTTACGTGTGCGTTGGGTGTTAGTGTACTTATTAACTATGTGTTTGTGTTACAGAGTTCGTGTGCTTAATTTCTACGCTTATTATTTGATAATCGAGGTACGTACGATGCGCGTTTGTCGCGTTCTTTCTTACAATAATTATACTACGATTCCTATAGACAACTCTTCGCGGCATTCACTCTTGCATTCATTTTATATTAATTAAATTAGTTATTCGCATTAATTATATGATAGTTTTATTCTAGGTTTGATGGTTCTAAATCAAACGTCGGAGGTTACGACCGACGTCACACATGAAAATTAAGCGTTTCGCGTAGAGAATCGCTGATTCTGCGATATTCTAGTCGAAATCGTGATTTCTGCTACAATTCGGTGGTTTTCGATCATTTTCGTTTGTTTTCATGCAAATTAAGCGTTTCGCGTAGAGAATCGCTGATTCTGCGATAAACTAGTCGAAATCGTGATTTCTGCTACAATTCGGTGGTTTTCGATCGTTTTCATGAAAATTAAGCGTTCGCGTAGAGAATCGCTGATTCTGCGATAAACTAGTCGAAATCGTGATTTCTGCTACAATTCGGTGGTTTTCGATCATTTTCGTTCGTTTTCATGCAAATTAAGCGTTTCGCGTAGAGAATCGCTGATTCTGCGATAAACTAGTCGAAATCGTGATTTCTGCTCCAATTCGGTGGTTTTCGATCATTTTCGTTCGTTTTCCTGCAAATTAAGCGTTTCGCGTAGAGAATCGCTGATTCTGCGATAAACTAGTCGAAATCGTGGTTTCTGCTACAATTCGGTGGTTTTCGATCGTTTTCGTTCGTTTTCATGCAAATTAAGCGTTTCGCGTAGAGAATCGCTGATTCTGCGATAAACTAGTCGAAATCGTGGTTTCTGCTACAATTCGGTGGTTTTCGATCGTTTTCGTTCGTTTTCATGCAAATTAAGCGTTTCGCGTAGAGAATCGCTGATTCTGCGATAAACTAGTCGAAATCGTGGTTTCTGCTACAATTCGGTGGTTTTCGATCGTTTTCGTTCGTTTTCATGCAAATTAAGCGTTTCGCGTAGAGAATCGCTGATTCTGCGATAAACTAGTCGAAATCGTGGTTTCTGCTACAATTCGGTGGTTTTCGATCGTTTTCGTTCGTTTTCATGCAAATTAAGCGTTTCGCGTAGAGAATCGCTGATTCTGCGATAAACTAGTCGAAATCGTGATTTCTGCTACAATTCGGTGGTTTTCGATCATTTTCTTTCGTTTTCATGAAAATTAAGCGTTCGCGTAGAGAATCGCTGATTCTGCGATATTCTAGTCGAAATCGTGATTTCTGCTACAATTCGGTGGTTTTCGATCATTTTCGTTCGTTTTCATGCAAATTAAGCGTTTCGCGTAGAGAATCGCTGATTCTGCGATAAACTAGTCGAAATCGTGTTTTCTGCTACAATTCGGTGGTTTTCGATCGTTTTCGTTCGTTTTCATGAAAATTAAGCGTTTCGCGTAGAGAATCGCTGATTCTGCGATAAACTAGTCGAAATCGTGATTTCTGCTACAATTCGGTGGTTTTCGATCATTTTCGTTCGTTTTCATGCAAATTAAGCGTTTCGCGTAGAGAATCGCTGATTCTGCGATAAACTAGTCGAAAATCGTGATTTCTGCTACAATTCGGTGGTTTTCGATCGTTTTCATGAAAATTAAGCGTTTCGCGTAGAGAATCGCTGATTCTGCGATAAACTAGTCGAAATCGTGGTTTCTGCTGCAATTCGGTGGTTTTCGATCGTTTTCGTTCGTTTTCATGAAAATTAAGCGTTTCGCGTAGAGAATCGCTGATTCTGCGATATTCTAGTCGAAATCGTGATTTCTGCTACAATTCGGTGGTTTTCGATCATTTTCGTTTGTTTTCATGCAAATTAAGCGTTTCGCGTAGAGAATCGCTGATTCTGCGATAAACTAGTCGAAATCGTGATTTCTGCTACAATTCGGTGGTTTTTCGATCGTTTCATGAAAATTAAGCGTTTCGCGTAGAGAATCGCTGATTCTGCGATAAACTAGTCGAAATCGTGATTTCTGCTACAATTCGGTGGTTTTCGATCGTTTTCGTTCGTTTTCATGCAAATTAAGCGTTTCGCGTACAGAATCGCTGATTCTGCGATAAACTAGTCGAAATCGTGATTTCTGCTACAATTCGGTGGTTTTCGATCGTTTTCGGTCGTTTTCATGAAAATTAAGCGTTTCGCGTAGAGAATCGCTGATTCTGCGATAAACTAGTCGAAATCGTGGTTTTTGCTACAATTCGGTGGTTTTCGATCGTTTTCGTTCGTTTTCATGCAAATTAAGCGTTTCGCGTAGAGAATCGCTAATTCTGCGATAAACTAGTCGAAATCGTGATTTCTGCTACAATTCGGTGGTTTTCGATCATTTTCGTTCGTTTTCATGCAAATTAAGCGTTTCGCGTAGAGAATCGCTGATTCTGCGATAAACTAGTCGAAATCGTGATTTCTGCTACAATTCGATGGTTATCGATCATTTTCGTTCGTTTCATGTAAATGAAGCGTTTCGCGTAGAGAATCGCTGATTCTGCGATAAACAAGTCGAAATCGTGATTTCTGCTACAATTCGGTGGTTTCGATCATTTTCGTTCGTATTCATGCAAATTAAGCGTTTCGCGTAGAGAATCGCTGATTCTGCGATAAACTAGTCGAAATCGTGATTTCTGCTACAATTCGGTGGTTTTCGATCGTTTTCGGTCGTTTTCATGAAAATTAAGCGTTTCGCGTAGAGAATCGCTGATTCTGCGATAAACTAGTCGAAATCGTGGTTTCTGCTACAATTCGGTGGTTTTCGATCGTTTTCGTTCGTTTTCATGCAAATTAAGCGTTTCGCGTAGAGAATCGCTGATTCTGCGATAAACTAGTCGAAATCGTGGTTTCTGCTACAATTCGGTGGTTTTCGATCGTTTTCGTTCGTTTTCATGCAAATTAAGCGTTTCGCGTAGAGAATCGCTGATTCTGCGATAAACTAGTCGAAATCGTGATTTCTGCTACAATTCGATGGTTTTCGATCATTTTCGTTCGTTTTCATGCAAATTAAGCGTTTCGCGTAGAGAATCGCTGATTCTGCGATAAACTAGTCGAAATCGTGGTTTCTGCTACAATTCGGTGGTTTTCGATCGTTTTCGTTCGTTTTTCATGCAAATTAAGCGTTTCGCGTAGAGAATCGCTGATTCTGCGATAAACTAGTCGAAATCGTGTTTTCTGCTACAATTCGGTGGTTTTCGATCGTTTTCGTTCGTTTTCATGAAAATTAAGCGTTTCGCGTAGAGAATCGCTGATTCTGCGATAAACTAGTCGAAATCGTGATGTCTGCTACAATTCGGTGGTTTTCGATCATTTTCGTTCGTTTTCATGCAAATTAAGCGTTTCGCGTAGAGAATCGCTGATTCTGCGATAAACTAGTCGAAATCGTGTTTTCTGCTACAATTCGGTGGTTTTCGATCATTTTCTTTCGTTTTCATGCAAATTAAGCGTTTCGCGTAGAGAATCGCTGATTCTGCGATAAACTAGTCGAAATCGTGATTTCTGCTACAATTCGGTGGTTTTCGATCGTTTTCATGAAAATTAAGCGTTTCGCGTAGAGAATCGCTGATTCTGCGATAAACTAGTCGAAATCGTGATTTCTGCTACAATTCGGTGGTTTTCGATCGTTTTCGTTCGTTTTCATGCAAATTAAGCGTTTCGCGTACAGAATCGCTGATTCTGCGATAAACTAGTCGAAATCGTGATTTCTGCTACAATTCGGTGGTTTTCGATCGTTTTCGGTCGTTTTCATGAAAATTAAGCGTTTCGCGTAGAGAATCGCTGATTCTGCGATAAACTAGTCGAAATCGTGGTTTTTGCTACAATTCGGTGGTTTTCGATCGTTTTCGTTCGTTTTCATGCAAATTAAGCGTTTCGCGTAGAGAATCGCTAATTCTGCGATAAACTAGTCGAAATCGTGATTTCTGCTACAATTCGGTGGTTTTCGATCATTTTCGTTCGTTTTCATGCAAATTAAGCGTTTCGCGTAGAGAATCGCTGATTCTGCGATAAACTAGTCGAAATCGTGATTTCTGCTACAATTCGATGGTTATCGATCATTTTCGTTCGTTTTCATGTAAATGAAGCGTTTCGCGTAGAGAATCGCTGATTCTGCGATAAACAAGTCGAAATCGTGATTTCTGCTACAATTCGGTGGTTTTCGATCATTTTCGTTCGTATTCATGCAAATTAAGCGTTTCGCGTAGAGAATCGCTGATTCTGCGATAAACTAGTCGAAATCGTGATTTCTGCTACAATTCGGTGGTTTTCGATCGTTTTCGGTCGTTTTCATGAAAATTAAGCGTTTCGCGTAGAGAATCGCTGATTCTGCGATAAAACTAGTCGAAATCGTGGTTTCTGCTACAATTCGGTGGTTTTCGATCGTTTTCGTTCGTTTTCATGCAAATTAAGCGTTTCGCGTAGAGAATCGCTGATTCTGCGATAAACTAGTCGAAATCGTGGTTTCTGCTACAATTCGGTGGTTTTCGATCGTTTCGTTCGTTTTCATGCAAATTAAGCGTTTCGCGTAGAGAATCGCTGATTCTGCGATAAACTAGTCGAAATCGTGATTTCTGCTACAATTCGATGGTTTTCGATCATTTTCGTTCGTTTTCATGCAAATTAAGCGTTTCGCGTAGAGAATCGCTGATTCTGCGATAAACTAGTCGAAATCGTGGTTTCTGCTACAATTCGGTGGTTTTCGATCGTTTTCGTTCGTTTTCATGCAAATTAAGCGTTTCGCGTAGAGAATCGCTGATTCTGCGATAAACTAGTCGAAATCGTGTTTTCTGCTACAATTCGGTGGTTTTCGATCGTTTTCGTTCGTTTTCATGAAAATTAAGCGTTTCGCGTAGAGAATCGCTGATTCTGCGATAAACTAGTCGAAATCGTGATGTCTGCTACAATTCGGTGGTTTTCGATCATTTTCGTTCGTTTTCATGCAAATTAAGCGTTTCGCGTAGAGAATCGCTGATTCTGCGATAAACTAGTCGAAATCGTGTTTTCTGCTACAATTCGGTGGTTTTCGATCATTTTCTTTCGTTTTCATGCAAATTAAGCGTTTCGCGTAGAGAATCGCTGATTCTGCGATAAACTAGTCGAAATCGTGATTTTCTGCTACAATTCGGTGGTTTTCGATCATTTTCTTTCGTTTTCATGCAAATTAAGCGTTTCGCGTAGAGAATCGCTGATTCTGCGATAAACTAGTCGAAATCGTGATTTCTGCTACAATTCGGTGGTTTTCGATCATTTTCTTTCGTTTTCATGAAAATTAAGCGTTTCGCGTAGAGAATCGCTGATTCTGCGATATTCTAGTCGAAATCGTGATTTTCTGCTACAATTCGGTGGTTTTCGATCATTTTCGTTCGTTTTCATGCAAATTAAGCGTTTCGCGTAGAGAATCGCTGATTCTGCGATAAACTAGTCGAAATCGTGTTTTCTGCTACAATTCGGTGGTTTTCGATCGTTTTCGTTCGTTTTCATGAAAATTAAGCGTTTCGCGTAGAGAATCGCTGATTCTGCGATAAACTAGTCGAAATCGTGATGTCTGCTACAATTCGGTGGTTTTCGATCATTTTCGTTCGTTTTCATGCAAATTAAGCGTTTCGCGTAGAGAATCGCTGATTCTGCGATAAACTAGTCGAAATCGTGATTTCTGCTACAATTCGGTGGTTTTCGATCGTTTTCATGAAAATTAAGCGTTTCGCGTAGAGAATCGCTGATTCTGCGATAAACTAGTCGAAATCGTGGTTTCTGCTACAATTCGGTGGTTTTCGATCGTTTTCGTTCGTTTTCATGAAAATTAAGCGTTTCGCGTAGAGAATCGCTGATTCTGCGATATTCTAGTCGAAATCGTGATTTCTGCTACAATTCGGTGGTTTTCGATCATTTTCGTTTGTTTTCATGCAAATTAAGCGTTTCGCGTAGAGAATCGCTGATTCTGCGATAAACTAGTCGAAATCGTGATTTCTGCTACAATTCGGTGGTTTTCGATCGTTTTCATGAAAATTAAGCGTTTCGCGTAGAGAATCGCTGATTCTGCGATAAACTAGTCGAAATCGTGATTTCTGCTACAATTCGGTGGTTTTCGATCATTTTCGTTCGTTTTCATGCAAATTAAGCGTTTCGCGTAGAGAATCGCTGATTCTGCGATAAACTAGTCGAAATCGTGATTTCTGCTCCAATTCGGTGGTTTTCGATCATTTTCGTTCGTTTTCCTGCAAATTAAGCGTTTCGCGTAGAGAATCGCTGATTCTGCGATAAACTAGTCGAATCGTGGTTTCTGCTACAATTCGGTGGTTTTCGATCGTTTTCGTTCGTTTTCATGCAAATTAAGCGTTTCGCGTAGAGAATCGTTGATTCTGCGATAAACTAGTCGAAATCGTGGTTTCTGCTACAATTCGGTGGTTTTCGATCGTTTTCGTTCGTTTTCATGCAAATTAAGCGTTTCGCGTAGAGAATCGCTGATTCTGCGATAAACTAGTCGAAATCGTGATTTCTGCTACAATTCGGTGGTTTTCGATCATTTTCGTTCGTTTTCATGCAAATTAAGCGTTTCGCGTAGAGAATCGCTGATTCTGCGATAAACTAGTCGAAATCGTGGTTTCTGCTACAATTCGGTGGTTTTCGATCGTTTTCGTTCGTTTTCATGCAAATTAAGCGTTTCGCGTAGAGAATCGCTGATTCTGCGATAAACTAGTCGAAAATCGTGATTTCTGCTACAATTCGGTGGTTTTCGATCATTTTCGTTCGTTTTCATGCAAATTAAGCGTTTCGCGTAGAGAATCGCTGATTCTGCGATAAACTAGTCGAAATCGTGATTTCTGCTACAATTCGGTGGTTTTCGATCATTTTCGTTCGTTTTCATGCAAATTAAGCGTTTCGCGTAGAGAATCGCTGATTCTGCGATAAACTAGTCGAAATCGTGATTTCTGCTACAATTCGATGGTTATCGATCATTTTCGTTCGTTTTCATGTAAATTAAGCGTTTCGCGTAGAGAATCGCTGATTCTGCGATAAACAAGTCGAAATCGTGATTTCTGCTCCAATTCGGTGGTTTTCGATCATTTTCGTTCGTTTTCATGCAAATTAAGCGTTTCGCGTAGAGAATCGCTGATTCTGCGATAAACTTGTCGAAATCGTGATTTCTGCTACAATTCGGTGGTTTTCGATCATTTTCGTTCGTTTTCATGCAAATTAAGCGTTTCGCGTAGAGAATCGCTGATTCTGGCGATAGTCGAAATCGTGGTTTCTGCTACAATTCGGTGGTTTTCGATCGTTTTCGTTCGTTTTCCATGCAAATTAAGCGTTTCGCGTAGAGAATCGCTGATTCTGCGATAAACTAGTCGAAATCGTGATTTCTGCTACAATTCGGTGGTTTTCGATCATTTTCGTTCGTTTTCATGCAAATTAAGCGTTTCGCGTAGAGAATCGCTGATTCTGCGATAAACTAGTCGAAATCGTGATTTCTGCTACAATTCGGTGGTTTTCGATCATTTTCGTTCGTTTTCATGAAAATTAAGCGTTTCGCGTAGAGAATCGCTGATTCTGCGATTGTTCGAAATCGTGGTTTCTGCTACAATTCGGTGGTTTTCGATCGTTTTCGTTCGTTTTCATGCAAATTAAGCGTTTCGCGTAGAGAATCGCTGATTCTGCGATAAACTAGTCGAAATCGTGGTTTCTGCTACAATTCGGTGGTTTTCGATCGTTTTCGTTCGTTTTCATGCAAATTAAGCGTTTCGCGTAGAGAATCGCTGATTCTGCGATAAACTAGTCGAAATCGTGATTTCTGCTACAATTCGGTGGTTTTCGATCATTTTCGTTCGTTTTCATGCAAATTAAGCGTTTCGCGTAGAGAATCGCTGATTCTGCGATAAACTAGTCGAAATCGTGATTTCTGCTACAATTCTGTGGTTTCGATCATTTTCGTTCGTTTTCATGCAAATTAAGCGTTCGCGTAGAGAATCGCTGATTCTGCGATAAACTAGTCGAAATCGTGATTTCTGCTACAATTCGGTGGTTTTCGATCGTTTTCATGAAAATTAAGCGTTTCGCGTAGAGAATCGCTGATTCTGCGATAAACTAGTCGAAATCGTGATTTTCTGCTACAATTCGGTGGTTTTCGATCATTTTCGTTCGTTTTCATGCAAATTAAGCGTTTCGCGTAGAGAATGCTGATTCTGCGATAAACTAGTCGAAATCGTGATTTCTGCTCCAATTCGGTGGTTTTCGATCATTTTCGTTCGTTTTCCTGCAAATTAAGCGTTTCGCGTAGAGAATCGCTGATTCTGCGATAAACTAGTCGAAATCGTGGTTTCTGCTACAATTCGGTGGTTTTCGATCGTTTTCGTTCGTTTTCATGCAAATTAAGCGTTTCGCGTAGAGAATCGCTGATTCTGCGATAAACTAGTCGAAATCGTGATTTCTGCTACAATTCGGTGGTTTTCGATCATTTTCGTTCGTTTTCATGCAAATTAAGCGTTTCGCGTAGAGAATCGCTGATTCTGCGATAAACTAGTCGAAATCGTGATTTCTGCTCCAATTCGGTGGTTTTCGATCATTTTCGTTCGTTTTCCTGCAAATTAAGCGTTTCGCGTAGAGAATCGCTTGATTCTGCGATAAACTAGTCGAAATCGTGTTTCTGCTACAATTCGGTGGTTTTCGATCGTTTTCGTTCGTTTTCATGCAAATTAAGCGTTTCGCGTAGAGAATCGCTGATTCTGCGATAAACTAGTCGAAATCGTGATTTCTGCTACAATTCGGTGGTTTTCGATCATTTTCGTTCGTTTTCATGCAAATTAAGCGTTTCGCGTAGAGAATCGCTGATTCTGCGATAAACTAGTCGAAATCGTGATTTCTGCTACAATTCGGTGGTTTTCGATCATTTTCGTTCGTTTTCATGCAAATTAAGCGTTTCGCGTAGAGAATCGCTGATTCTGCGATAAACTAGTCGAAATCGTGATTTCTGCTACAATTCGATGGTTATCGATCATTTTCGTTCGTTTTCATGTAAATTAAGCGTTTCGCGTAGAGAATCGCTGATTCTGCGATAAACAAGTCGAAATCGTGATTTCTGCTCCAATTCGGTGGTTTTCGATCATTTTCGTTCGTTTTCATGCAAATTAAGCGTTTCGCGTAGAGAATCGCTGATTCTGCGATAAACTTGTCGAAATCGTGATTTCTGCTACAATTCGGTGGTTTTCGATCATTTTCGTTCGTTTTCATGCAAATTAAGCGTTTCGCGTAGAGAATCGCTGATTCTGCGATAGTCGAAATCGTGGTTTCTGCTACAATTCGGTGGTTTTCGATCGTTTTCGTTCGTTTTCATGCAAATTAAGCGTTTCGCGTAGAGAATCGCTGATTCTGCGATAAACTAGTCGAAATCGTGATTTCTGCTACAATTCGGTGGTTTTCGATCATTTTCGTTCGTTTTCATGCAAATTAAGCGTTTCGCGTAGAGAATCGCTGATTCTGCGATAAACTAGTCGAAATCGTGATTTCTGCTACAATTCGGTGGTTTTCGATCATTTTCGTTCGTTTTCATGAAAATTAAGCGTTTCGCGTAGAGAATCGCTGATTCTGCGATTGTTCGAAATCGTGGTTTCTGCTACAATTCGGTGGTTTTCGATCGTTTTCGTTCGTTTTCATGCAAATTAAGCGTTTCGCGTAGAGAATCGCTGATTCTGCGATAAACTAGTCGAAATCGTGATTTCTGCTACAATTCGGTGGTTTTCGATCATTTTCGTTCGTTTTCATGCAAATTAAGCGTTTCGCGTAGAGAATCGCTGATTCTGCGATAAACTAGTCGAAATCGTGATTCTGCTACAATTCTGTGGTTTTCGATCATTTTCGTTCGTTTTCATGCAAATTAAGCGTTTCGCGTAGAGAATCGCTGATTCTGCGATAAACTAGTCGAAATCGTGATTTCTGCTACAATTCGGTGTGTTTTCGATCGTTTCATGAAAATTAAGCGTTTCGCGTAGAGAATCGTTGATTCTGCGATAAACTAGTCGAAATCGTGGTTTCTGCTACAATTCGGTGGTTTTCGATCGTTT